>NC_090655.1:99847367-100022367 GCF_040937935.1 Hyperolius riggenbachi | reverse complement strand
TCATAAAACCCGAAATAACACAGCTTTGAAATTAGTCTTGACGTCAAGAAATATTGTGCGCCAAAATTTGAAATGCACTATATTGACAGATAATTATTATAGGCAAGTGTTACGTATTACCTATGCTGATTCTTGCCTATTAGGATCTTCACTTCCGCTAGCTGACAGTTTGACAAAGGGTAACATATTGTGCTGTATGTGTAACTTACAGATAAGTGGCAGCTTTCTCTTACACGAGCTTCTATTTGCACAGAGAACTGCCATTCATATATTTCTGGTGCTCCAGAATATGCTGCATGCCAGGTTTCATTTGTGTACACATTTAGTTTTACTGGCTTTTATGTTAGCTTAGCTGTTTTAAGATCCATTTTATAGGTGCAGAAAGGCTCTGAACTTACCTGAGCAAATTGCAGAGATCACCACCAGCAGGTTCTGCTTGATTATGGCGAATTTGAGACGTGTACCTCTGGTTGTTCCTTAATCATATCAAACTCCAAAGGTTCATTGGCCCCAGGTATGGTTTACAATCCTGCGGGTTAAACTTTAACTTGCTCTATCTCTTCGCTGTATAGCCCTTTGACCAGATAATTAGGTTGCAGCACAGAAGGCATCATCACAAAAACCACACTACAGAAAGACTTCTGAAAGGAGACAACATTATTTTTTTTAAAGACACCAATATTAATATAGCATTGTAATGCTAATAAGGACTTGTGAGAAAAAACACTAATATGGCACCTGGTCCTTCTGCAGTTTACTTAGAGAAGAAAAAAAAAGCCAGATAATTGGTCAAGCAAAAATATATATCTGCATTTTCACTGAAATAAGTGAAGAAAACATATACTGTACAGTATTTGCAAGATGTGTAACATTGATGTGATAAACTTAAAGGAAAATGGAGGACAATGGGCAGCACAACTGGTGGAAAGGAAACAAGGATTTGGCATTCCCAATAACTAATCTAATGCTTGTTATTGCATTTCATCTTAACTCAGCTGATAAACAGTGCTTGTTGGATCACTCTGACCGAGCTTAGACTCAGATTGGATCCATTTCTATTTAAACCAACAGATAATAACCTCATATTTGATTATCTGATCTGCCAGCTCAGCAGTTTGCTCAGTGAACTGGTAACGTGGCAATTTAAACCCTTTATCAGTTTATGACATTACCTGGGTACACAACCAGAAAGCATGAACTGTTGGTGGAATTTAAAGGGATACTTAAGCCTAAGAAAAAAATCAGTTTTACTCACCTGGGGCTTCTACCAGCCCCCTGCAGCCATCCGGTGCCCTCACAGTCAATCTCGGATCCTCCTGTCCCCCGCCACCAGCTACTGTCATTTTCAGCCAACAGGCTTATTGCTCCTGAGCAGGCCTGGCCACGCATCTCCTTCTGAGAGTTCCTGTCCGCAACAGCGCTCTGTGCAGGATGCTATTGCGGACGGGACCGTGTACAAGGCTACGCATGGCCGGGCCTGTCGGCAAAAGGAAAGTAGCTGGCAGCAGGGGAAAGGAGGATCCGAGATTGATTGCGAGGGTACGGGATGGCCTGAATCTGTCCGATTCTTCTTTTGATTGATAAACTGCCCAAATTCAATCAACATTTTATAAGTTGGGTTTGCAGGGGTCAATAGATCAATGGCAGATTTGATGAAGGAGATCAACTCTACCAGAAAATCTACCACATGTATAGCCACCATTACAAATCACAGCCATTCTGCAGGTATAAAGGAAAACTGTCAAGGCCCTGTGACAAAAGGCAGCTTAGGAATTAGGAAACTGTAACTTCCATTTGTATCACTTCATTATGGTTTGTTTTCAGAGAAGTTCCATCTTACAATAGTTCATTGTAATCCTACACTTCTGTGAACCTGCTGCACCCTCATTGTTGGCCAAGACTTCACCACGTGGTCCCATGATTCAGGGTCCAGAACACTGCTCACCCATGTAAGTGGATCAGCGCTGGGGTTTGTGGGCCCATCAACCAAAAAATGTCATCTTAAAATCAGTGTCTGTTCTGGCTGGGAGGCAGGTCTGTAAAGCACAAATAGACATGTATGATCTATCGATATGCACCTGATAGTCTCTTGATGCTGCTAATCTTGCTCTTTCCTTTGTCTCTTTTCTTTCCTTGTCTTACTTCCTTTTCTTTTTTGATATGCAGTCTCCATAGGAGCCTCTAATTATACCTTGTTTTACGTCTACTGTCGATCGAACAACTTCCCAGTGGATTAGGCTACTTTGTAATTATATAATTGAATACACATTATGTCTGCTTTAATCCCATGCCTTATCTAATACGTTTTAGAGTAAATATACAAATTGGGAGGAGGCACTCCAAAGTATGCAATCACTTCTGAGTGGATGATGAAACAGTCTTGCTTCAGACTGAAGGTATAGAAATGTATTTTAATTGACACCAGACTCTACGTGTTTTGCGGGACCTGCCTGCTTCTTCAGGTCTATGGTGCAGTGTCTTAACCACTTCCCGACCGCCCCCAGCCGATGGGCGGCGGCAAAGTCCGGGCCCAAACGACCGCAATACGCCTATCGGCGGGGGCGGCTGCGGGAGTGGCTATGCGGCGATCGCGTCATTCGTGACGCGATCAGCCGCCGGGGACTGGCTCCGCCCACCGTTCGCTGTAACCTGCCGGCCGTTCAGAAGCGCCGGCGGGTTACTAGCACCCTGATCGCCGCTGAAACATTGTATAATAGGCTTTGTAATGTATACAAAGCCTATTATACTGGCTGCCTCCTGCCATGGTGGTCCCAGTGGCCGAGGGATCACCAGGGCAGGCTGCAGCCACCCTAGTCTGTACCCAAGCACACTGATTTCCCCCCCCTGCCCCCTGATCGCCCACAGCACCCCTCAGACCCCCCTTGCCCACCCCCCAGACCACTGTTTGCACCCAGTCACCCCCCTAATCACCCATCAATCACTCCCTGTCACTATCTGTCAACGCTATTTTTTTTTATCCCCCCCCCTGCCCACTGCCCCCTCCTGATCACCCCCCCCACCCCTCAGATTCTACCCAGACCCCCCCCAGACCCCCCCCCTGTGTACTGTATGCATCTATCCCCCCTGATCACCTGTCAATCACCTGTCAATCACCTGTCAATCACCCATCAATCACCCCCTGTCACTGCCACCCATCAATCAGCCCCTAACCTGCCCCTTGCGGGCAATCTGATCACCCACACCAATAGATTGCCCGCAGGTCCGACATCAGATCACCTCCCAAGTGCAGTGTTTACATCTCTTCTCTCCTCTAAACACCCACTAATTACCCATCAATCACCCCCTATCACCACCTGTCACTGTTACCCATCAGATTAGACACTAATCTGCCCCTTGCGGGCACCCAATCACCCGCCCACATGCTCAGATTGCCCTCAGACCCCCCCTTATCAATTCGCCAGTGCAATATTTACATCTGTTATTCCCTGTAATAACCCACTGATCACCTGTCAATCACCCATCAATCACCCCCTGTCACTGCCACCCATCAATCACCCCCTGTCACTGCCACCCATCAATCAGCCCCTAACCTGCCCCTTGCGGGCAATCTGATCACCCACCCACACCAATAGATCGCCCGCAGGTCCGACATCAGATCACCTCCCAAGTGCAGTGTTTACATCTCTTCTCTCCTCTAAACACCTACTAATTACCCATCAATCACCCCCTATCACTGTTACCCATCAGATTAGACCCTAATCTGCCCCTAGGGCACCCAATCACCCGCCCACACCTCAGAACGCCCTCAGAGCCCAGCCCTGATCACCTCGCCAGTGCATTGCTTGCATCTATTTCCCCCCTCTAATCACACCTTGAGACACCCATCAATCACCTCCTGTCACCCTCTAGCACACCTACCCATCAGATCAGGCCCTAATTTGCCCCGTGTGGGCTCCTGATCACTCGGCCAAACCCTCAGATCCCCCTCAGACCCCCTTCCGATCACCTCCCCAGTGCATTGATTGCATCTATTTTCCCCTCTAACCGCCCCCTGAGACACCCATCAATCACCTCCTGTCACCCCCCTAGCACTCCTATCCATCAGATCAGGCCCAATACATCCTGTCATCTAAGAGGCCACCCTGCTTATGACCGGTTCCACAAAATTTGCCCCCTCATAGACCACCTGTCATCAAAATTTGCAGATGCTTATACCCCTGAACAATCATTTTGAGAAATTTGGTTTCCAGACTACTCACAGTTTTGGGCCCGTAAAATGCCAGGGCAGTATAGGAACCCCACAAGTGACCCCATTCTAGAAAGAAGACACCCCAAGGTATTCTGTTAGGTGTATGATGAGTTCATAGAAGATTTTATTTTTTGTCAAAAGTTAGCAGAAATTGGATTTTTGTTTTTTTCACAAAGTGTCATTTTTCACTAACTTGTGACAAAAAATAAAATCTTCTATGAACTCACCATACCCCTAACGGAATACCTTGGGGTGTCTTCTTTCTAAAATGGGGTCACTTGTGGGGTTCCTATACTGCCCTGGCATTTTAGGTGCCCTAAACCGTGAGGAGTAGTCTAGAAAACAAATGCCTCAAAATGACCTGTGAATAGGACGTTGGGCCCCTTAGCGCACCTAGGCTGCAAAAAAGTGTCACACATGTGGTATCGCCATACTCAGGAGAAGTAGTATAATGTGTTTTGTGGTGTATTTTTACACATACCCATGCTGGGTGGGAGAAATCTCTCTGTAAATGGACAATTGTGTGTAAAAAAAATCAAAAATGTGTCATTTACAGAGATATTTCTCCCACCCAGCATGGTTATATGTAAAAATACACCACAAAACACATTATACTACTTCTTCTGAGTACGGCGATACCACATGTGTGACACTTTTTTGCAGCCTAACTGTGCTAAGGGGCCCAAAGTCCAATGAGTACCTTTAGGATTTCACAGGTCATTTTGAGACATTTTGAGACATTTGGGTTCAAGACTACTCCTCACGGTTTAGGGCCCCTAAAATGCCAGGGCAGTATAGGAACCCCACAAGTGACCCCATTTTAGAAAGAAGACACCCCAAGGTATTCTGTTAGGTGTATGATGAGTTCATAGAAGATTTTATTTTTAAACTCAAAACAGGCACTTCTGGGACCCAAACAGACTCTTAAAAGTCTACTTCCAAGGCTCAGCCTCAGGCGCAGTTCATCTATTACATACATTTTATTTTATCAGGTCGGTGACCTAGCAGTAGAATTTTAGAGTTTTGGTGAAGGGAATATTTGTGATTCTTTTTGGATATCTCTATTACATACATTTTAATTTGCAGTCAGCTCAGGTTTTGTTTTTATAATTGTATACTCAACTAGGGCTTTTAGCAGTGACACTTGCCGAAGTTTTCACACCATCTAGGGCAACCTCAGTAATTAATTCTCCTGCAATCTTCACATTTTTCAATCTTCTTTGGCCGCACCATAGACATTTGTTGACCAGGTCTTCATAGATTTTGCCAAGGAGGTCAAGGCAATACTTGATTGACAGGTGCAGCTTACGGCCAAACCAATTTTCTTCAAAACCTCCTCCATACACTAAAAAGACAAAAAAAAAAATATTTATATATTTGGTGTGACCACCCTTTTCTATAACACAGCAGCAGTACTCTTAGGTACACTTGCATGCTGCTTCTGAAGGTACTTACACGATGTGACAGGCAGGACCAGACTTACCATAAGGCACTGTAGGCACGTGCCTGATGATTGAAAGGTGTCTCACTCCCCTCCCCGAGTGCCTCCCTCAATCTTTCCCTATGCAGAGTCCTGATGAGAGTGTAAATGAGAGGTTACTCACCCTGCTCTCAGCATTCCACTGACAAGATCTCCTTTCAGTCAAAGGCACCTCTAGCTACTTAATACTGAGGTTCCTCTAGCTGCCTAATACTTTGGTGCACCTCTAGCTACTTAATATGGAGGGCACCATCTATGACGGGCAAGGGATGTAAGGGAGAAGTGACAGCTGGGTCAGCCAGCACACTTGCGCTGCAGTTGGGTGGAGGTTTGTAGGATCATGGAGGGGGACAAGTCTAATGCTAGGTATCCACCATACAATTTTTTGGCAGATTTACCTGCCAGATCGATTATTTCCATCATGTCCGATCTGAATTTCGATCTATTTTTTGTTTTTCGATTGTTTATAATCTTTTTTTGGTCGTTTTTTTTATAGAAGTGAACGGAAATCGATCGGAAAAACTAGAGAAAAAAAAAATTGATCGAAATTCAGATTGGACATGTTGGAAATAATCGATCTGGCAGATAAATCTGCCAGAAAATTGTATGGTGTACACCTAGCATTAGGTGCTAGGATATCTGTGCCTAGAGGCTCCTGTGAGGTAAATCCGGCCCTGGGGGTAGGTTATTCCCAGCAACCTGGAGAATGAGCCAGAGTTCCACTACAGACTTTGCTGCCGTGATTTAATAAACATTTCCTAAGGTTCTAAACCTAAGGTGCTTTCTCACTTTAGACAGTTAAAAATAACTTATTTTACCACTCAGAAAGTTAAAAGACTTTAAATTAAATATGATTTTATCTACTTCTCACAGTGTTGCACCCCCCCCCCCCCCCCCACCTGATTACAGCATGAATGGCCTTTCCAGCTATTGCTTGATCAATAAAATAGCTGAATATCAGAAGTCATCATATTTTTTGTAGAGATTTTCATTGATTTCAAGGTTTTTATTGTATTTAGTGGTTGATTCAGAACATTGCGGTTATACTGCCATACTCAGACAGAGCACATCAGTATTATTTTTATTTCTGGCAGAAGGTACCGCAAGTTACACTATTAGCGCAACCCGCGGTACTTAAGTAGCTCGACTATTGGTAGATAACATGTGTTAATAATGAGCATTACTGTAGTAATGGTCGCGCTAATTGAGTACTGGGGATGACGCAAATAGTGTAACTCACGGTAATTGCTGCCGGAAATAAGGGTAATACTTCTATGCACTGTCTGTGCACGGCAGTATCACACCAATGTTGTGCATCAACCACAATATGTTGAATTGGGAGTCTCTAGGACTTCTCCAGAGCAGCCTCTTCTCTATGGGACTTCTTCCCTCTCCCCATCAGGCTTGCCCCCACCTGCAACTCATTCAAGCAGGTTTTAAAAACTGTTCACCATTGCTTACCTACCATCTTCATAACTCCAAACCCCTCCCTTGACCATACACCCCACCCCCTCTTATATGTCCCTCTCCCCTAACCCTTAGATTGTAAGCCCTCCTCCCCATGATTGGAAGGGCCCCCCTCCCCATGTGCTTCCCCGCCACCACATGGACTCTTCTGCTATATTTATCCCTATATTGCAATCTGCACACCATGGTTCATGGTTTGATCTCTATTTTATGTACCATTGTGTAACGCTGTAATGTCCCTGTGTAATATTGTTTAATGTTGAAATGTCTCCCCTATCTAATGTATAGTGATGTGTAAAGTGTTAGGGCTTTATAAATAAAGTTTAATTATAATAATATTCTATTAAAAGAGTCTAGTACCGTAGTGAATGGTTGCCTTTAGCTTCAGAGACAGAGGTGCCGAGTGTTGTTTGTTTTGCTAGATGCTGTAACTCCTTTTTCTATTGCCTGAGGAAGCGGGCGCTGACCAGTGAAACGCGTTGCTTTGTTTTATCTAGAGTTCGTTAATAAATAGACTGAATGTACAGTCGTGTTGTGTCTGCTTGGAGGAGGTAAGTCCATCACTGCCTCCTCTAATTACCAAATTTTTGGCTTTTAAGCTCCTTTAAAACCCCTTTTATCCTTTTAGTGCCTCTGTTCTCTCCTATATAATATTGTATCCACCCTGGGTGGAGGGTTGCGACCCTTTTCTACTATCTACAGAGAGCGACTTCTTATTCCTGAGTGGGGTCAGGATAATCTCCCCACCTGCCTTTACAGTGGTTGTCTATTGGTGACCCATGCTTGTGAGTATAACAACTATTACTCTTTGTCATTATCCCCTTTGTCAATACATACTACACTATTGGGGCTCTTGGTGTTCCTCTGTTTATCTCGTTTAGCTTCAGAGGTCATAGATGGTACTGTTAATAGTTAAACATAATTAGGGACAGAATTTGGCACCACTTTGGTTCTTCTATGGCAAACTTCTATCCCACAATGCTCAGCATGAGCCCTGACCTGAGGTCAGCTGGCCAACAGAGATGAAGTTCATAACAGAGAAAGCATTCACATTGAGATTAACTGGTTCACTAACGCCAATGGCCAGCTGACCTCAGATCAAAAGGTCTTTCTGGATATTAAGGGAAGGAAGTTTGCCACTGGCACACCCATGCCACAGTGAATTCCACCCCCAGACATTCTGTACTATGAAAATGAGACAGCATTGATGAATAGTAGGAACATCTGCATTCACTTTTGTCAAATGGGGGAACCTCTTTAAAATTACAGTTCTAAAGAGAACAATTCTTGTGATACAGAAGATTATTTTAATTTCCGTTTTTTTTAAAAATTTTATACTTATGTTATTAAAATGTAAGTTGCTGCTTTATTTTAAATAGCTTTTTACCCAGTTTGATTTTCAGTAAACTCTATAATGTTTTCTTTTCATACAATTTGCAATAAACCTTTTTACAATACTCAACAGACTAAAATCTAAACATTATTACAAGATATCCGAAACAGATTTGTTATTTTCTACCTGTTGTAATATTTTAGAAATGCAATTTCCTGTTTGTTCATTAAAATGTTAAACATAAATAAAGTGAAGCATGCCTTTTATTGTCTTTTTGGTGTGTGTTGACACAATATGAAATATGAATAGTTTTAGAAACTAGTTTTGTAGTGTATTACCATTCCAGTTTTCTGGTGGTCACAGTGATGTAGCATAACATGAATCCTGATGTTTTAATAATATATGAATGGCGATGTATGAAGAATAAAGATTCTATCATTAATGTTGACCAGATAAGAAAACATTCTGCAGTTAAACTTAAAGTAAACCTGAGATGTAAAAAAACATCCTCCGCCCCCGCCTGATTTTCTGCTATGGGTACCGGTACCTTAGACAGTCGCAGCATAGTGCGCATGCGCAGCCCAGGTGAGCGTGTGCCACCAGACTGCACCTGTGCCGACTGGCCGAATAACCAGGACCTGTAGCGGAAGATCTTGGTAGCGGAGGAGGGCGGCGACACAATAAAAGAGGGGGCTGGAGGAAGCCCCAGGTATGTTTCATTTTTTTTTCATCTCAGGTACTCTCTAAGTCAAACTCCTGATCTGCATGCTTGTACTGTCAAATATCTGATCGATATCTGCTTAAAATGATTACCAACTCAGTAAAGGACCAGCCTTTAAAGCGTCATAACCAAAATTAGACAGTAGTGGGTGCGTATCTCACTATAAACAGAATATTTATAGGTTAACAGTTTTACCTCTGAAAGAAAAACGCAACACTCAGCTGTTGAATTTTATAAAATTATCTTGTTAAGAAAAATAGATAAAGCATTTATATACAGGAATATATATCTCTCTAGTTGTTGTCAATTCATCCAAAAAAAATACATTTTCATCCAAAAATACATTTTCAAAGTTCCTTTAGTTAAAAGAGTCCATTTCAATATAGCAAATTTTCTGCTGTAGCTTTTATCCTTCATCGATAATTGTTGTCTCGAGATTGAACAGTGTATAGTACACACAATATAGCTTTATCCTTAAAAGATGATATATGAAGTTCTATTCTTATATAAAGAACTTAAAGTAGATATATCTTAATCCTTCAAAGCTTGATAATTGTTTCTAAGCTTGCAATTGCGTTTGAATAGTAAAACTCACAGCATAGAAAAAAAGTTATCTAAAACTCAAAAAACTGCTGAAGTTTAAAAAGACAAGTCTTTAACTTTTGCATAGACTAATTGTCAAAGAATTCACCAAGAATAATTGCATATTACCTCTCTTGGGTTTCAGAATCACAATGGAAGGTAGTCTCTTGCTAGGCCTCAATCATCTCAGTAGAGTTTCAGGCTTGATCTCCCAATGTGCTAGCCTGCCAGGCCTTTTTATTGTAATTTTTCCAATATGGCGTCGGGGTAGGGGATTTTTCATGAAGTCATGTTCTTTTTATAACATTACCTCACCCTTTATTTTTAGATAGGGATATCTAGATGCCCCTTGTGGTTATATGTGGTAGTAGCAGGCACAAGAGATGCCCCCTGTGGTTATACAATCTGAAATAAAGTGTATATTATTGATCAGCTTATTAGATATGTGTGAACACTATGTGATTAACATTTTGCGTATAAAATAGGCTTAGCTTAAGCAGTGTATATCTTGTATCTCTTATATATCTTGACCCTAGATGGTTAAACTTACTAACACAACAATACTGCATAACACGTGAACATTTCTTCAATACTATCTCACTTTTAACCTTGTAGAAATAAACAGCTCACTTCCAATAATAACATTGAAAAGTACACAATCTAATTTTGATTTTGCCCATACTCACGGATCTTGAAATTCACTCAATTTATCTGCAAACCATTTAACATTTGTATACGATTTGGGCAAGAGGGATGATCAGTTCTCTGCATTAATATGAGATGCTGACAGTACAGGGTGTATGGCCAAATGTATTAGAAGAAAAGGATCTGTAGAACAATGTGCATTGTTTAAAAGGGAATAATTATGAGCTAAAAGGAGTATTGTCTATAAGTGGTCATACATCTGTAGATTTGGTGACTGATTGACCATCCGATTCAGTATCGAATTAGATGAAAATTGGTGCCGCCAAAAGCATGCCCAATCGATGATGCAACCTATTTTGGGCTGACATGCTGGAAAATCTCAGGCCAACATACTCGATGGTGTGCGTGGCGGTAATGGCGTGCGATAATCACAAACGAGCTGTAAACCCCCGGCCGATGTCCCCTCTAATGTACATGTACCCCCCAGCACCATGTTCAGTTATACTTTACCGGTCCGGTGTCCACCATCCTCTTCTGGATTTGTGACCCAACGGTTACCAGCGCATTGCATGGAGAGCACGTGTTTGACGATTAGAATGCTGGCAGCCACATGGGGAGTGAATCCAGAAGGGAAGTGTGGCAGGTAAAGTACAACTACATTGGCCACAAGGGTGGGGGGGCAGTGGCCGGAGGGGACGAGGAAGATCCACAAGGCCGATTACCACAGACTTCATGCTGAAATCATTTCCGAATCGGCCTGCGGTCTATGGCAGCCAACAGATCTCTCTCCGATTAAATTAGATCTGAGAGAGATTTGTCTATTGGCTACCAAAATCGCTAGAGTCCTCACTTTGTAAAATCACTGGGCGAGCTTGAGATTCTCTACTGATTTTAACTACAAGTGCTCCACACTGTTCTCCAAACTAATAAATGTGTTGCCTAGACAACAATCACTTCCTGTTGAACTTAGCGAGCAGTAACTGCTCATTATTTTTAAGTTTAAACTATGAAATCATCAAATGCACTAGGGATTCCGTTTCTAGAAAAGGCCACATTCATCTGCTTAAAGGGAACCTAAACTGAGAGGGATATGGATGTTTCCTTCTAAACAATACCGGTTGCCTGGCAGTCCTGCTGATCTCTTTGGCTCCAGTAGTGGCTAAGTCACACACCTGAAACAAGCATGCAGCTAATCCAGTCTGACTTCAGTCAGAGCACCTGATCTGCATGCTTGTTCATGGGCTGTGGTTAAAAGCATTAGAGACAGGATCAGCAGGAGAGTCAGGCAACTGGTATTATTTTAAAAGGAAAAATCCATATCCCTCTCAGCTTAGGTTCCCTTTAAGGTCTAGCAAGGCTGTTCTTTCAGCCTCCACTGTATCAATTTTTAAAGTGTTTAAAGTAAACCTCCAGACTAAAAATCTACTTAGCAGCACTGAAAAGGCTTGGTGTTTCTTTAACAGTTTCACAGCATCAGAACTGCCCGGGCATTTTTCCCCTGATGCTGTGCAAAGTATGATGGGATTTTGGATGTTGTTGTTCTCCTTCTGCTGTTTTGGTGCAAATTTGTTTTTTTTTTTATTTTGAATTTGAGATTTGAAGGATAGTGCGCACAGCTGGGAGGGGTGATCAGGACACAGGACAGTTGGGAACTGTGTCTCATGCTCCCTGTCACCTCCTTTGAACCAAAAAGATTGCTGCCCCCATGAAAAAAACAAACATTTGCCTGTTTTAAAACAGGGTGGGTAACCTATCTATTTTAATTAACATAACTAATGTAACTTAATGATAGTATGTTTGTTTACGCTGAAGTTCCCCTTTAAAATACCACTGTCACAAAAAAAATTAAACATTTAAGCAGTGCATTTCTCCCTGAGCAAAATGAGCTATGAATTATTTTTCTGGTATGTTACTGTCACGTACAGTACAGGAGGTAGTAAAAGTCTAACAGAACTGCAGGGTTTTGGACTTGTCCATTTCCTCATGGGGGATTCTCAGTATTGCCTTTATTCTTTACAAAAGCTCTCACTGGAAAGCAGCTATACAAAGCATCCATGTCAGCTGGCCTCCTACCCACTTGCACACTACTTTGGCAGTTGGACAGAGCAACTGCTACTGAGTAAGTGCCCTTGAAAATAAAGAAACCCCTGAGAATCCCCTGTGAGGAGATGGACTGGTCCAAAACCTGTCAGTTCTGTCATACTTTTACTATCTACTGTAAGTAACAACAACATAGGAGAAAAGTAATGTATAGCTCTTTTTACTTTGGGAGAAATGTACATTTTATACAAATGCATACATACAATTTTTTTTTTCTTCCTGCAAGGACCAATAGCGAAACATTATACAAAAGACAATGAAGAAATACATGTCTGCCTTCTACATCGATGATTTTGTTAATGTTGTATAGGAGTTGAAATGGTGTATGTCTAGAAATCAGCAGAGAGACTCTGGACTGAAATATACCATTGGTGTGATAAGCCCAATTCATGGGCATCGAACGGTTCAGATGTGTCTCTAGCAGGGCAAAAACATCCAAAGATTGTTTCCGGAGAAAAATTCAGAGGAATTGCCCTCTTGACTTTTGTCACACATACCTCTCACATTCCAGTTCCAGGGGATGGCTGGAAAACAACTTACACAAAAAAAAGTACAAAACCTCCTGCTCTTTGCCCTAAAACTTGGGCCAGGAGCATAATACTAATATTTTTTTTTCTAATTTTGCCTCAGGCGGCAAAAAGTCTAGGGCCGGCCCTGGGAGTAAGGATAACAAATCTAAATATTCTCCTTTCCAAATTTTTACTTTAACACAGGTAGATGGATTTCCCCTGAATACATTCAACAGAAAAACGGATCAAAAACGCAGCATGCAGTAAAGATTAAAAATCTAAATCGGAATCGGAGGTAAAAACCGATTAAAAAGCGGAATCGGAATTGGAAATGCATGCAGTGTGCAAGAGGCCTAAGTCCTGTCCCCAAACTCTACTAACAAGTACTAAGTTGGTTACAATGTAAGGCATTCAATAAAGCAGTAATCAAAGGAGAAAATCTGTCATGCTCACCAGATCCAGCAGCTTGAAGAGATGCAGCAGATATTAGAAAGCCTCTAGAAAAAGTTCCCAAGATGTAGTAACCTTGAAAGGGGAAAACATACCTATTGTACTTTCTTGCATACTACTGAAGCCTAATAGATCAGCGGGATGCCAGGTAACTGGTAATAATGAAAAGAAAATAAATATGGTAGACTCCATATCACTCCCACTTCAAGTGTTCTTTAAATAGTAAAAGTTAACAACCATATTCCTTTTACTGCAGCTCTTCTTTGGATTCCATAGTGATTCTCTGAAAGAGGAAATTTTACAGATCAAAAAAACATTTTTAAACACACTACTATAAATACGTGGGAAACATTCAAATGAACGTTAAACTGCTCTATGACTGTAAAAGAAACAAGTTACCGTAAGCACACCATCAATTTCAATTGAAGTTTTCTTTCCTAAAAGAATGAATAAAATCCTACTCTGGGCTACTTTCATTCATATTAAGTGGGGTGATTTATGAATTCTATAATATGTGGTATTTCCCAGGATCAGGAAAAAATACTAATCACAGACTCATATTTCCAAGCGAGCCACAGGCATGCAAGTGTACTCAATCTGAAATATCAGTCCAGGCATTCATAATGCTGTGTTGTGGCTATAGTACTAATACATTCAGCTATTATTGTGAAATCCAGGTTGAGACCCAATCTTTTTCTCTCTATTGCTGTATTCACCAGGTAATTCCCAGCCCTCACTACTGAGTTTTATGGTCCAGGCGATAGCTGCAGAGATATTAGCAAATAACCTACTTTTCTTTATTTTTTTGTTAGGAAAAATGTTTATAAAATATCACTACATGTTCCAATAAACATTATATTAATAACTGAAGTTTTTTTTTTTAATTGAAGAAAAAAGCATGGTGCTCTGCCTCCTGACCAAAACCGTGTTGGTAGATACAGGTCTGAAGTAGAGCCCTATGATCATTAGCTTTACTTTTCCTGCCCCCAACCAGCATTGCAGAAAAAGGGGATTAAAGTGGAAAGGAACTAGGCTTATATTAATAATGGTACTCACAGTACATATTATCCTGGTGACCGCACAAGAGGACCTGTCATCAGTGACCTTAGTTTGGAAGCCTCCTGTAAAAATTCTCCTCTGGTCAGATCAAACCGTTGTTAGAACAATGAGAGTCTCAGCTTTCCTTTGCTTCAGATCCAGAGGCAGTGGGATGCACAATACCTGGAAAATAGGGGGTGTTAAATGAGAGGTCAGTGGCGTAGCGATAGGGGATGTAGTGGTTGCGACCGCACTAGAGGCCCTTGGGCCAGAGGGGCCATCCCTCAACCACAGTATTAGCTCTTTATTGGTCCTATGTTGGTAATAGTCACTCCTATAGATGCTTTGAATAGTAGTAATCAGTAGCCTCCCTGGCAGTAAGCCCGACCTGAGCTCGGGGTAGGAAAAATTAGCTGCCAGCGGTAAGCCCGAGCTCAGGTCGGGCTAGGGAATTCTTTGCTGTTTAGGAGTCCCACACGTGATCGCTGAGCAGCAGGACTTCAGCATCTCCCACTGGCTCTCCCTGGCCTGTCTTTGTCTTTCAGTGGCCGCCGGGATCCCCATAGCCCCGCTCTTGTTCCGGCCAATCAATGCAGCGGTACGGCGTGACGTCACCGGGGGCGGGACAAATTTTCAAAGTGGCCCTGAAGAGTCGCACAGGGCAGAAGAAATTCAAAGTAAAAAGTGATCTGCATGGGGGGGAATATTATATATATACATATATACACATATATATATATACATATATATACATATACATATATACACACACATATATATATATATATATATATATATATATATATATATATATGTATATATATATATATATATATATATATATATATATA
Organism: Hyperolius riggenbachi; assembly: GCF_040937935.1. Taxonomy (NCBI): domain Eukaryota; kingdom Metazoa; phylum Chordata; class Amphibia; order Anura; family Hyperoliidae; genus Hyperolius; species Hyperolius riggenbachi. The sequence goes on along the minus strand of NC_090655.1, from coordinate 100,006,981 downwards.
TAATAGATAGATAGATAGATAGATAGATAGAGAGAGAGAGAGAGAGAGAGAGAGAGATAGATATATAGATCTATATAGATCTATATATATATATATATATATATATAGATCTATATATATATATATATATATATATATATATATATATATATATATATATATATATATATATATATATATAGATCTATATATATATATATATATATATATATATATATATATATATATATATATATATATATATATATATATATATATATATATTTCCACACATCATAGCTGCATTGCCTCCTGGGTTCAAATGCATCCCATCAGGCATCTACAGTCTAAACAACTGCACTAAGCTGAAGGATTGGAAATTACAACCATGTACTTAGCTGCTTGAAGTGGCATGAAACTAAGCATTTCCTCTTTGCTGTAATAGATTATTTACAGCATAAAACATACTAGCACAATTTTTGTTTAGCAGAACAGCATTCAAAAAGTTAAACACAGCACTTAATTTTTCAGTGGAAAGCTTCAAACCCCCCCCCCCCCCATGCATCCAAACTGGTGATAACATCAGCTTTTGCTTACATGCCTTTGTCAGCTACAATTAGTATACAACCAGTAGCATGCTGAAACTGATCTGCACACATTGTAGAACCAGAGAGACATAAGAAGTGATCACTGGATTCATTATAATATATAAATATAGCAGCTATGTAGTAAAACACAATGGCAGCTTTCAGAGCAGATGATATATACTTTGGAACTTGTTATATGTAAATGGACAATAATACTTGTGCACAAAAGCAAATATGAAAACTGTATGAGTAATAAAAAGTAGGAAAACAAGTTTTTATTGAATGTTATGTCGGAGTTTAATCCAGCTTTAAATCAGGCTACGAGTGTTGCTACCGGTAAAATAATGTTTCCGCATAGCTGTAAACACTAATCACAACTAGCAGATGAATACGTTGACCTGTTTATATGAAATATGCTAGCTAGGTTTAACCTCCCTGGCGGTAAGCCCGAGCTGAGCTCGGGCTATGCCGCCGGGAGGCACCGTTCAGGCCCCGCTGGGTCCGATTTGCATAATTTTTTTTTGTTACACGCAGCTAGCACTTTGCTAGCTGCGTATAACCTCCGATCGCCGCCGCTACCCGCCGATCCGCCGCTATACCCGTCGCCACAGCCGCCCCTCCCCCAGACCCCGTGCACTGCCTGACCAATCGGTGCCAGGCAGCGCTGTGGGGTGGATCGGATTCCCCTTTGATCATCCCGCCCCGTCGCCATGGCGGGATGGCGGGATCTCTTGATCTCCGTTCGACGAAGGCGATCGGAGGGGCTGGGGGGATGCCGCTCAGCAGCGGCTATCATGTAGCGAGACATGAAAAATAAAAAAAATAAAATAAAAAAAAAAGGTATTTGCTGCCCCCTGGCGGATTTTAACAAACCGTCAGGGAGGTTAATGGTTTTTGGCTACACATGGTGTTGGCTGCTCCTGCTAGAGATTAGGGCTCTACAGCAGCTACAGCAAAAAAACCTTATCCTATAGGGATGGGAAGAGGTTGTTTTTTTTTTTATTCTTCTCTCCAAGTCACAAATTCTGGAGAGATAGTACATTCACTTCTAAAGCCACTTGTAAAAACAAGTGCTCTAAAGGTGGCCATACACTTTTAGGCCCAGTGCACACCGAGCGGTTTTTGGAGCGATCCGCCGGCCGCATCCGCCTGGAAAAATGCTTGGCTAATGTATTGCAATGGGATGGTGCACACCGGTGGTTTGAGTTTTCTGCCAAGCCGCAAACGCGCCTCCTGCTGCGCGTTTGCGGATTTCGGAAGCGTTTCGTCCTCAATGTAAAGTATAGGAAAAACGCAAACCGCTCTGAAAAACGCTACTTCAGAGCGGTTTGCCAGGCATTTTTGTTACAGTAGCTGTTCAGTAACAGCTTTTACTGTAACAATATGTGTAATCTGCTACACAAAAACGCACCCAAAACCGCTAGGTATGTTTAGAAAACCTCTCTAAACATACCTAGAATCGCTCTGAAATCAGCTCCCTAAACCGCTAGCGTATTGCGGATCTGCTAGCGGTTTTGGTGTGCACTGGGCGTTAGATTTACAGCAGATTTGACCATCTGATTTCTGTCAGATGCCTGTCAAGTCTATTCTGACAGGAATCTATCTGATGTGTGCCACACACTAGGAACAGATTTCCAAATAGATTTCAGAATTAGATCTATTGGAAATCTATTGAAAATCGATCTAAATGCATTATTGGACCAATAGATCCAATGCAACTCTATGGGCCTAGATCTTCAGTCCATCGCCCAATCGATCGGCAATCGATTTCCAATTATGCGCTTTGAGTCCTATTGGAGAAAAGCGCTTTACACATGTTATTGTATTATTATTGTAGTATTATATTGTATTATTATTAATCGATTTGATCGAAATCGAACAGTGTATGGGCCCCTTTAGGGTGTACATTTACATAACACTGGAAACAAAAGAATAAGTCACACTGATTTCTCAAGAAGCTGAACAACAGCTGGCAGCAGATTAATGGCTCATAGAGTTGCATTGGATCTAATGGTCCATTAATGCATTTATATTGATTTCCAATACATTTCATCTGACAGGCATCTGACAAAAATCTCTTATGGTCGAATCTGCTGCAAATCTATAAAGTGCATGGCCACCTTAAGCCACACTGATTTCACAAGTACTTGGTCAGCATAAGGCTGGCCATTAATGAAACAATCCTGTGGCTGGCCAGTCATTTGGGATCTAAAATCCCATGAATCTGATAAGATTGGTTAGCAAGAATTTTGCTGTTAATGTACACGACTGCTCAGAAATGATCAATCGGCTATGAGATTGTATCGTTAATGGCCACCTTTAGGCATAATTATTCTGCATCTGCCTTCCCAGCATAAGCCATGTTGATTTCACAAATACCAGGCCAACATATGCCTTACTGTTACTGATTCAACAAGCATCTGACCAGCATGAGCCATACTGATTCCGAAGGTACCTGCCCAATCTTGTGTGAGTTTTCCAGAAAAAACATACACTGCTTATGCTAATGGACACAATGAAATCCTATAGAGAAGGACTACATCCGTTCTCACAAGCTCTTTCAAAAAAAAAATAAATTCAAAATTGTCTTTTGGGGCTCTAAACCAACCCTTCCCCCTCCCCCGGTCCACCTCATTGTGAATAAATAATCCATATTGGTGGTACAATATCAATTGTAAAAAAAAATATAAGAAATTGTACAAAAAGGTTGCAGCTGCATACAACTGTTCTTTCTGGGTACACCAATTGGAAAAAATCCACTCCCATACCACTCATTAAACTAAAATAACAAACAACCACAAAACAGGAACTTGTCATTAGACCTCCTTTGCTGCTCAATGTCAAACATGTGTACTACAACAGAAACCAATGGATGCAAAAATGTATATATCGACAGCTACAACTGATCCACTAAAAATGTACATTGGATCCTCTGTGACCATACATGTTGACAATCTGGTATAGTGCGGCTGTTTCCTGCGAAAGCAGTAATGCCCCAGATTGGGAACGCAGCACTGCACGATACCCCCATTTTGCATCAAACACAGTGAAGCATACAGTTAGTAAAAAGTATGCTTTACTGTAACTGTTCACACAAGTATTTTGCAGGAATGCACCTCATGCAGTGTGTTACAATGCTGCCCGCCAATTTACCGCACCCGCCGCACTGTGAATATTGCATAGGTGGTGCATTAATGCGTGGCAATCCGCATTACAAAGCAGTCGGTATGCCCCACCTCAAGCCACCACTGTGAATATAGCCTTAGCCACTGTTTCTATAAGTACCTGACATAGGTCACTGATTCATCAAGCACCTACCCCACATATGCCACACTGATTCCATAGCAACAGCTTAAAATCAATACAAAGCTGAGCTGAACCTTTTTTCAGCAATAATACAGCAAATCTGTGTCAATATCTTTTTCATAATATTGGCTAAAATGCCTTAATTCAGTTTCTAATGTTATGTCTACAAAGCAAACGTTCGGGAACAGTTCTAAGTAATCGGATTATTCCCAGAAAACAAAATGCGGGGTAATGTGTTAAAAAGCAATATGTTTATTAGAAGCATGTGATAAAAATTTTTAGCAAACTTTCTTGTTGTCTGTTTTATTATCTGCAGCAAGTAAAATGGAAAACAGAAAAATAGCTATTCTGAGCCAAGGGAGAGCGTATGTTGTAAACTTCAGCACATGCCAGATCTCAAGCTAAATTGAAAATGCATTTGGTGCTGAAAGAGAAAATGGTATATTCAATCAATCAAGAATTTCAGCTGGCTACGCTTGAGATATAAACGTTCAATTCAAGCTTTAGTTTTTATGCTTTTATATGACTTGGCAAATACTTCAGTGTATTGTCAAGTACATGTATGTTTTGTTGTGGAAGTGTTTTTGTTTTTTGCTATTGCAACAACACTTGGATCTTAATAACGTTCGCAAACACATCTGTAACGATCTGCACAGATCATTATGCTGACAAGATATGAACAGATCATCATCACTTGCAAGGAAATACTGAGGTTTGCAAAATAGACTAGAAAGTGCATAAACATGTTTATTTACAAAAGTACAAACTATACACACACAAACATCATTGTGCATACAATCATACATCAGAAACACAAGGTGCACCACAAATACCAACACAAGTGATCTTAACCACCCTAACCATCTACAACAGATATATACAAGGCAATATACAGGTGTACAATTCATGCAATATATGTACAAGAGCGGGGAGCTGAAGTTACCAGGAGGATCCAGGAGGAGGAGGAGGATGGCGAGGGAACAACCAGGCCGAAGGGGGCTGGAGGAAGCCACAGGTATGTATGAAGTTTTACTTTTGATTCGTCTCAGGTACACTTTAATGACCAGAATCACAAGGCTTACTAGCACACAATGAACTAGCAGCTCCTGAGAGTTGAATAGCAGAGGTAATCTTAAAGGACAACTGTAACAAAAGGAATATGAAGGCTGCCATATTTATTTCCTTTTAAACAAAACCAGTTGCCTGGCAGCCATGCTGGTGTATTTGGCTGCAGTAGCTTCTGAATCGCATCAGAAAGAATCATGCAGTAACTGGTCAGTTCTGACATGAATATCAGCAACACCTGATATGCTGCGTTCTTATTCAGGGTCTGTGGCTGAAAGCTTTAGAGGCAGATGATCAGCAGGGCTGCCAGGTAACTGGTATTGTTTAAAAAGAAATAAATATGGCAGCCTCCTTGTCCCTCATTCCAGTTGTCCTTTAAAGGATACCTGAAGTGACATGTGACATGATGAGATAGACATGTGTATGTACAGTGCCTAGCACACAAATAACTATGCTGTGTTCCTTTTTTTCTTTCTCTGCCTGAAAGAGTTAAATATCAGGTATGTAAGTGGCTGACTCAGTCCTGACTCAGACAGGAAGTGACTACAGTGTGACCTTCACTGATAAGAAATTCCCCTTTTTATCTCCTTCTTGCTTTCAGAAGCCATTTTCTGCTAGGAAAGTGTTTTATAGTTGGAATTTCTTATCAGTGAGGTTAGCCAGGTACAGCTGCACCCAGTATAGGTTGGCCAGGTACTCTTTTCACTTCATGTTTCTGCCTGGTACTGTCCCCAGACTTCTGCCGCCTGAGGAAGTCGCCTCACTTGGCTTCATGGGCGGACCGGGCCTGCCTCCATATCCCTCTCACATCAGTTGTCCTTTAAATAATTTGTCATAGCAAAAAGTGAAAACAGGCAGCAGGGCTAGCACAACACTACCCTGCATGTTAACAGCTGGACATGATAATATCTGTATAGCAGTATTATCCAGTCACCACCTTACCCAGGCTCCTGTCATGGAGCTCTAACTTTTTTGATACGATCAGAGCACCACATTCAGGGGCGTAACTAGAAATCACTGGGCCCCCCTGCAAAAATTTGGATCCCCCCCATTCGCTTTCTGCACCAATATACAAAGAACCAATGTTATGCAATCGGCTAGTGCACACTTGAATGTGTTTTCTTCATGCTGATACAAACTGACAGCAGTGAAGCACTGCACGCATTTTCTCTGTCAATAATATTAAAGGGACTCCGAGCAGTGCAGAAACTATGGAAAGATGCATACCATTTTGAAGCTCTCTTTCTCCTCTTTCCAACGATATATAAACTGCTGCCCTACGCCTTTTAGTTTTCACTATTTTCGCGATCAAAATCGCGGCAGCCGCGTTTTTGATCGCAAAAATATCGAAAACTAAAAGGAGGTGGGTGGTGGTTTATGTGTCGTTGGAAAGAGGAGAAAGAGAGCTACAAAATGGTATGCATATTTCCATAGTTTCTGCACTGCTCGGAGTCCCTTTAACTTCTGTGATAAAATGTGCATGTTTTCATACATACAGAAACACATGGTGTGCAGAAAACACATGCAGAAAAACACAAACAGAAAACTGAAGGTGAGCGTGCTCCCAGCCTCAGCTTCTTATTACACTCACTCTGTCCTCTGATGGAGCAGAACTGGCTCTGCAGACTTCAACATCACTACAGTACAGAGCACTTGAGGAGGGGGTGGAGAGACTGGGGGCAGACCCTGCTGAAGACTGAAAACTGCAAACAAATCTTTGTCTTTAAAATTTTGTATGATACCTTATCAGTGGCTGAGCAGAAGCAACTTTTCCCCCCATGGGGCCCCCTAGGGCTTCTGGGGCCCCCTGTGGCTGCATCCCTTGCAGGATCTATCGTTACACCCCTGACCACATTAGTTGGCATGCATATGTAAACATTGTCTAGCATTTGTGCATGGGAGAGCTACCTGGTGAGAAACAGCAGAGGAGCAGTGGTCAGAGCTCAGAGAGAACTTTGGGTGCTGGGAAATCGCTAGTAGTAGAATAATCGGTAACATTTACCAATATTCTATATTCAGATTGTAAAATATAAATGTTACCAATATTCTACTAAAGCCAAACTTAACCCGACTTTCACATAGAATCCTCCCCCACTGATGCCTTATTCTTCTAACCACCCCCCTACCCCCAACAATGCCAAACCCTACAGCTAATATTACTGAACATCTTGCCAAATATCAATTTGTTAAGTATATTACAACACTGAAAAGTAAAATTAGTGACTAGTGACGTAGTGTTAAATTTCTCAATGAATGTCAATCCACAAAGATTAGAGCATTTGGTAAAACAAGGAAAATGTTTAGTATTTTAACAGTAGCCTGGACCTGTCAGTAACTAGCAATCAGCATGTGGTAAAATTGACAAACTAAGGCCCGGTTCACATTAACGTATCAGGTCCGGCTTCCCCGGACCCGGAACGCTCCGAACAAAGCGGATGGTGAACGGATACATTGTTAATCAATGTATCCATTCACACTCGTGCGCCGTCCGGATCCGATCCGGGAACGCAGCTCCGGGATGGTCCGGCTTTTTTTCCAACATGTGCTATTTTTCAGTCCGTCCCGGTGCGGCTGCGGACCCGGGCCGGATCCTGACCCTTCGCATGCGGCCATGCTGTGCAATGGGAAACGGATGTTTCCCATCACAATGGCAATAGGACCGCGGATGCTTCCAGCACCGGTCCTATGCCACTTGGGGGGCCCGGACTACACGCCGGTATCCCCCATGCTTGCAGTGCCTTTCCGGCACTGCAATGTATCTAGTTCCGGCTACTTTATTGTAGCCGGAACTGATACATGCATCCGACGCAACCTGTGGCCAGCGCAGAGACCCTTACGGTCTCTGTGCGGCCCCCGGACCTGGACCCCGGACACTTGCGGACTCGAACCGCAAGTGTGAATGGGGCCTAAAGGAGACAATTAATAGGAAGACAAAATGGTAGTAAATAGGTAAGCGCTCAAGTCCAGTCCTGTAACTTTAAGAAGTCAAAAAGCTTCAACGTTCCCATTTGATCTCATAGAGATGATGGCAATATACAGTTCATCTCATGGAGAGTAATAGAATATCCATTTGGTGAGTCTTTTCATATTGGGGGAGGGACACTGCTGTGATATTCTATTACTCTCCATGAGATGAACTGTATATTGTCATAATCTCTATGAGATCAAATAGGAACGTTGAAGCTTTTTGACTTCTTAAAGTTGGACTTGAGCGCTTACATATTTACTACCATTTTGTCACCTAAAATAATCTCAAGAGAGAGGGAGCGCTTCACCCATTTGAACTGGTGTTCTGTTTAGACCTTTTTTTTACATAATCTCGTCACTCTGCATAGTGGTCTGACATTAATTTATTGTTGGTCTGTGAGCCCTTATGTACATTTTATTGCATATTAATCAATAGGAAGAGCAATGTCATCCTGCTACTCACCCCATTTTATCCCATGCACTGCTGAGCTGAACATCAGAAAGAAGAGAAAGAAAAAAACCCAAGAGCAGGAGACATTCAAAGAGGCTTTTCTGCATCCCTTTAGACCACATGTGTCGAACTCCAGGCCTGGAGGGCCAGATCCATGCTAGTGTTTAGGATGGACTGAGAAAGAAAGGAATGTGTTCTACCTGATGGACCACACCTTTCCTGATTCAGACCCATCAATTCATTTGAGCTGTATCAAAAATTTGTGAGGATCTCGTAGGACTGGTTTGACATACCTGCTTTAGACGTTTAGATTTACTGTATACATGGATACAAAGAATAGGGCCCACTAGATGCATGCATGTACATCTAAAGGGTTGCAGGAAACCTTTTTCTCGAGTAAGGTGTCACAAGACTGAAGCAGGAACATCTCATGTAGACCATTTCTACATTACCAAGCAGGTTTTCTGAACGGAGGCAACATTTTTCGGTATATTTTAAAACACTGAATGTGGTATTTTACCTAATTTTTTTATAGAACAGTCCCGCGGGGAATTTAAGCCAATGGGCCCTATCCAATTCTCTTTTTCGCCTAAGTCTTATTCTAGGAGATACTGTAAATCTTCATTTTCTGTTTAAAATAACTATTGCACTCTGCAATTGAAAATGTATCAAAAAGTAGGTGAAAAAAGCGCTGTCAAAATAATTCTGAGTATTTTCTTGCTTGCTAGTGGCTTAAAAAGGCATTTTATTTACAATTTGAAAATCTCACCTAGGAGAAAACGTAGGGAAAAAAAGTGATTTGGATTGTGCCCAAGTGTTTTTTTTAAAAAAGAGAGTTGCCTCTGCAATGTAACATTACTCTGTCTGCCAGCTACGCGAGCAACCTGCCTACTATGGTACTTTGTAGCCACTGTATACCGAGGTGCAACAAGGTCATCTGGTTTTCTGATAACATTTCACTCTTCTCTATGCTATTTTTGCTGATGCTCTGCCAATGTAAAAGACTATCAGTAATCTAAAACTATTTCAACAGGGATGCTAATAGGTTTTTCATTGTTAACGTGCTAGTCAGACTTTCTGAGGCCGATGACATCATCCACAGACACATTTAGACGGGTTATCAACTGTTTAAAAAGGTGTTGTCACTCTACTTAAATAATTTTTAATCTGTAGGTTTCCAAAGCTGCTTTCTCATATCCTCCTGGTCCTTATTAAAGCCATATGCTGCTGACCAATTCATTTGTTTTTCGATGTGAACATGATAAATTCCTGTGGCTACTTAGGTCATCCTGCATATTGGGTAAGAGCATTACGTTGCTGCCAATGTGCAGTTAAGCAGAGCTCACACTCTTGCGCACAGAAGGTGCCGCTAACCAACCGGATTATCATAAGCAGATAGAAACTCCAGAAGCGGAACTAAAGACATTTTTAGATCCATTATCAAAGACAAGACAAATAACACTTATATTGCACTTTTCTCCTGGCAGACGCAAAGTGCTTAAAGAGAATCTGTATTGTTAAAATCGCACAAAAGTAAACATACCAGTGCATTAGGGGACATCTCCTATTCCCCTCTGTCACAATTTTGCAGCTCCCCGCTGCATTAAAAGTAGTCAAAAACAGTTTTAAAAAGTTTGTTTATAAACAAACAAAATGGCCACCAAAATAGGAAGTAGGTTGATGTACAGTATGTCCACACATAGAAAATACATCCATACACAAGCAGGCTGTATACAGCATTCCTTTTGAATCTCAAGAGATCATTTGTGTGTTTACCTTCTGTCCCCTGCAGCTCTCATGCACTGAAGAGTGACAGGCTGTGAGGCTGATTGTTTCTCCCTGCAGACAGCTCTGCCTGGTGTCTGTAATTCCTCAATATGTGTCAGCCAGCTCCTTTCACAGCCTAACGGAGGAGGATTTTTATCCAGCTCACTTCTCTCACTGATATCAGAGAGCAGAGACGCTGCTGGCTTATGTAAATAACACACACATGGGAGTGTACATAGAGGGGCCTGGAGGGGGGCGTGCAGATCACACTGAAGAGTTGGCAGCATTCCAGACACAGGGCGACAAGTCCGACAGGGGAAAGATACATTGATTTATTACAGAGACCGTGATAGTATAAAGTGCTGCAGTAAGCCAGAGCACATTAGAATAGGTTTAGGAACTTGTAGGTTGTTACAGAGTCTCTTTAAGCTGCAGTTAGTAGGGCACACTCTATAGGCAGTAGCAGTGTTGGGGAGTTTAGCCCAAGGACCAGGGCTGAATTTCTGGAAAGGCCACAAAGGCCCGGGCCTTGGGTGGATGTAGCCCGAGGGGGCACCTAGACATAAAAGAGGGGCTGCTACATATGAAAGAAGAGGATGAAAATGGGGAACAACACCTGATAAAGGGAAACGGATGCTCTAGGGAGCTATTCATGAAAGAAAGGGACTGCTGTACATGGACAATACAAATGGGAGGGGTGCTACTGCACAAGAAAGGGGAGCCACAACATACTTTGCCTAGGGGTATGAAAAGTGTAAATCCAGCCTTGCCAAGGACTCCTTCCTGAATAGGTGCTGGCTTACCGAACAGGAGGAACCAAGATTTGAACCCAGGTCTCCTGTGTCAAAGGCAGAGCCCTTAACCATTACACTAGCCACAAAATGCAGGAACAGCTTGTAGCCAAGAGATAATTCATTCACACTAGTCAATGAATAATGAACTAATACCTAACCATTTTATGTCTCCCATAGAGAACAGGATATTCCTAAACTAACGAGAAGCTTCCCTTTTCACATAGTTGAATAGCAATGTCATATGAACATGACCATAAGAGCAGAAACAGACAATGGTAGTCAGAAAATGTATGGGTAGGTGCCGCATTGCACAGTAAAGTCCATGCATACATGTAAAATGCCAGAATTTCATTTTGTTCCCGACTGCGGGTTTGACCAGATCGAGAGGGGAAGCAGCCTTAGTCGAGCTACCACAAGGCTGTGACCCCTCAAACACTTCTCACTGCCACCACTAGCTGTTGCTAGACACGGCCACTCGGCTGTCGAGTGCCCAACACGCAATCCGTGTTTTCGTACTCGGGTCTGCTTTGCGCTTTAGGCCAAGTACGAGAACGCCACGCACCCACACACAGTTGCAATCTTACACTGTAGTGAAGCAAAACCACCAACAGTCGTTCTGAACGATACTGTTAGACACTCCGCGACTTCCCACTCTGCTGTCAAGCGCAGAAGTGTCCCATACACACAATGCAATTACAATCTTATACGGTAGTGTTGCTCAATCATACAATCAGGCATGGAGTTATACACAGTTACACTTCAGTCTCTTCTAGGCTATGAGTGTTAGTTTAGTACAGCAGAAGTCAAACTTATTAAATAACGATTTAATATTCCAGGGAAAAAAATGGAACAATGCAGAAAATAATATATACAAAAGATTTACAAAAACAATTAATGTTACCAAATAAAAGTTACAAGGATAAAAGTTGCAAAGATAGACACAAGGATATTTGCATAAAAATAAAAATGGGATAACGTTACCAGCATATCGATCTGAACGTTGTTTGTGGGAGGACGCAACTTCTGGTCAGGAACCAGGTTAGTCCTAGCGTTGTGCTATCTCCAAAGACTACCAGTTGTGAAGGACCTGTGCAGGTTCTTATAGGCCCATTTGGGGCCTGAGGGTACAAGTCCCACAACTAACGCAATTTCCCAGACTGTGACATCACAGTCTGCCAAGCCCCTTGTCACATCTGGGCTAGCTGTGACATGTGAATTTCAAGGCTTTTCCTATTACGCTTTGCAGACTTCAAAGCAATCCTGTGTTTGTTCAAAATCCAATTTCCACAGGCAACTATAGTCTAGTCTATACATCAAAAGATTGTATTTTGGTTACAGGTAGCAGTTTGCCTGTAATTACCTGTAAACAGACACAGACAATCACATCTGAGATTGTCTGCTATTGTTCCCCCTTAAATGCAAATGTACTACAGGAGATTCAATTAGCAGCATCCAACTTCCAGAGGAACTGAATGCAAAAGCTCAAAGTACTTCATTCTGCCATACAAACAAACCCAGCTTTCCCCAAAGCCAGAATGGCTGTAGCCGACATCACATATGATACAGTCAGAAAAATAAAAAATATGCTTCTATATTACCCCAACATCCTAACTAGGTGCTATATCATGACACTAACCTTTATTGAAACCTGATAAATCTTGCCGCTAAGTACTATGTGCCATAATTACACATCTGGTACTGGCAAGTAGGATATTAGAATGGTCTACGGGGTGCCAAGATTACCAGTCCATTTCTTCATCATTGATGTACTGTGTCTGAATGACAGCTCCATTCAGTCAGAAGGCATGCATTTCCTGCAGTTGCATGCACAGATGAAATTTGGGCACCAGAGATGGAAATAGCCACTAGTAAAATGTAAGTAAACTTAACATTCCACTATTGGAGAATGGTACTTCCAATAGTAGAATAACAGTAAATTTTACAATCGATAAACCATACCTTATTTTCACATGAGCCCTCCCTCTCCTGATGCTAAACCGTAACCAACATCCCCCCCCCCCCCCCCCATCCCTAATTGACCTCCCTGCAGCCAATGCCTAACTGGAACCTGTCACAATATTCACCAATATTTAATACTAAACCAAACCCTATTTTCACATAAGCCCTCGCTCTAATGATCCCTAACCGACCTCCCTTCCACCCCACCCAACATCATACCTAACCCACCCCATACCCATCCCCACCCCCCTTTCCTGCCAAACCTGCTAATATCTGCTCTGCCACATACATTAAATAGAAGTCCTCCTGTTTGTATAGCAAGTGACCCTGAAGCCCACTGTTTTATCAGGAGCCAAGATTTCTGCTTACAGCTGCTATTAACATGAGTGCATATGGCAGTGCCTGAACTTCCCTGGCACCCAAATTACAGGAAACCATAAGACTGCTCTGTTTTATCCCTAACGGCCTATCAATTCAGTCTAGCGAATGAGAAAAATTAGCCCAAACAGCTGCCTGGAAAATAATACTTGTATAATGCGCAGAAAAACAAAACAACAAAAAGTTGTTATAGCCATTGAAAGTGCTCACAGGATTGTCACCAATTGGACGATATTACAGTGTAACAGTGTGCTGACCAGGAAGCCATTATGGGGTAATGGCAATTTTCAAAATGCGGGTCAGAGAATTTCATTGATCACAGTGGACAAATAGGACACAAGAGAGGAGAAAGATTGATGAGTAGACTACACGGGAGGTAAGTATGACGTGTGTATGTTTATTTTGACTTTTAATTTTAAGTTCAGTTTTGCTTTAAAAAGGACCACTAGCGCGAAAAAAGTAGGCAGTTAAAATCTGACAGAATTGACAGGTTTTGGGCCAGTCCATCTCCTCATGGGGGATTCTCAGGGTTTTCTTTATTTTCAACAGCATTTCCAGAACAGCAGTTTAACTGTCAAAATAGTAAGATACCAGCCAGCCTCCCTACTCACTTGAATACTATTTTCTCAGCCCCTTCCAGGCTTATCGCTCCCATGCTGTCCTCCTTCGCCTCCTCGTTCATCTGCAATTGTTCCTGGAGAGTCTTCCGGTCCAGGGCCAGCCGACCGCTCTCCCCTGTCTCTGTACTAATGCTCAGGCGCAGAACACTCCCGGCGGCAGGAGCGAGACAGGGGAGCACGCTCAGCTGGACTGCACCTGTGCCAACTAGGCCCCGAATGGAGGACTTACTGGGGCCAGTTGCAGAAAACAAGAAGCCCCCATCTCAGGTACACTTTAAGCACTAGTGATTTAAAAAAGCTCTTAATAAGGCAATGCTATGGGTGATTTTTTTTTGTGAACACACACATAGCATTACATTAGCAACAGCTTTTAAAATCACAAGCACTTAGAAAATGCTCTTGCAGTGTGAACCAACCTAAAGTGTACCTGAAACAAAAGTAGTCTCAGGTGTTGTACTTACATGGGGCTCCCTACAGCCCCCATGAGGCCGCTCAGTCCCTCGCCGTCTCCCTGGTCTTCTCCTGTCCCCGCTGGATGGCCTGCTACTCTGGCCGAGTCGCACTTGCACTACAAAGCGGAACTTGGCCAGAGTAATGGAACTTCCATAGTGGGATAGGAGCAGCCCAGGGAGATGGCAAGGGACTGAGCGGCCTCAAGGGGGCTGCAGGGAGCCCCAGGTAAGTATAAAACCTGAGACTACTTTCGTCTTAGGTTTCCCTTTAAGGCAGTAGATAAAAGAGTAAGGAGTCTTTGAGCAAGGCTCTTTAGGCCCCATTCACACCTAAAAGCGCAAAACGCCGGTGAGTACCGCTGGCGTTTTGCGGGAAAAATCAATGGACACTGCAGAGTTTTGGGAGCGATCGTGATTAGTGGTGCTATGCATGCTAATCGCAATCGCTAATCGCGAATCGCCGGCAAAACGATGCATGTTACGCGTTTGTGGTTAACACTAACAGCAAACGCGGCAGTGAGAACACTGCCATAGGCTTGCATGGGCTAGCGCTTTGAATGGGGGCCTTAACCTCCTTAGCGGTAACCCCGTGCCGGACACGGGGTAAGCCGCGCAGAAGGATTTATCAGGCCCCGCTGGGCCGATTTGCATAATTTTTTTTTTATACACGCAGCTAGTCACTTACGATCGCCGCTGCTCCATGCCGATTCGCCGCTACCCGCCGCATCAGAGGGTGCCCCCCCCCGAAACCCGTGCACTGCATGGCCAATCAGAGCCAGGCAACGCTGAGGGGTGGATCGAGACTCCCTCTGACGTCACTATGTCGATGACGTCAGTGACGTCATCGTGCCCGTCGCCATGGCGACGGGGGGAGCCCTCATGGAAATCCCGTGCAGAACGGGATTTCCGGATGGGCATACTAGCCGGCAGCGATCGGTGCGTACAGGGGGACGCCGCAGGGAGGGGGGAAGCATGTAGCTAGCGCTAGGCTAGCTACATGCTAAAAAAAAAAAAAAAAAAAAAGGTTAAAAGCCGCCGTGGGAATCATACCGCCAGGGAGGTTAATGACCTTGGTCACCCATGGAGAATGCCCTAAGTGGCTGCAGCCCTGAAGCGCTCTGAGTCTGCTTGGAGAAAAGTGTGATATAAATGTTCTGTGTCATGACTTGTCTGTGTAGGTTGAGCACAGCTATTTTGTATGTTTAAATGCTCCTATTTTTACAGAGATAACAATATAGCTACACTGAAGCAATCATCCTATCAAAGATAAATGTTGTATCTGTTTGTCAGCTGCTTTATAACCATGGTGCACACCACAGCGGTTCTGGAGTGTTTTTTTTAAACGCTTGCAGGGGGAAAACCGCTTGGCTAATGAAAGTGAATGGGCTCACCAGAGTGGTTCGTTTTTTCCACAAATGCCAACCCGGGGGCTGCAGCATTTTTTAGATTTCTGAGGCGTTTCTGCCTCAATGTTAAAGTATAGGAAAGTGGAAAACTGCTCTGAAAAACGCTAGATCAGAGCAGTTTTCCAGGCGTTTTTGTTACAGTAGCTGTTCAGTAACAAAATATGACATCTGCTACACAAAAACCCTCCAAAACATGCTAGGCATGTGTAGAAAACATGCCTCGAATCGCTCTGAAATCTGCTTTAAAAACGTCTAGTGTTCTGCTAGAGGTTTTTGGTGTGCACTGGGCCTCACTCCAGTAGGTAGTAGCAAACACTTGTGGCAAAGATTAGAAAAGAGCAGATTAACAGAAAGGCATTTCCTTTTGCACCAGCAGGAGGCAGTGTTGTGTTAGAAACAGAAAAGAAGCTGTTACATTGTTAGGTCTGATCACAGAAATACACAAACTGGAATTATTCAGAGAAATACCTGCAGATCAAACTGTATATAATGTTTGTAAATAATGGGCAGTTTCCTGTATTTAGCCATTTTTTTTATTTAAATGTCTTAATTTAATTTATGGCTGGGGCAGGGCCCACTGATAATTGTGAATTGCAATCCCTAGCACTTCTGGTAATGACTTTTGCAGCTATGTCCAACACTTTTGAAGTGTTTTTTTTTTTAGTACTAGTGATTTGTACAGCGATTGCGATTTACAACCTGATCGGTCCTTTAAAATGCACTTTGGTTACTATGGATTTGGAAAAGGTTGTAATTTAAAAGGATTGATTTTTAGCCACATAGAATTAAGATTGGCTGAAGTAAAAACTGGAGTATAAAAGCTCTCAGTGTCTCTGCAGACTGTGTGGGGTTTGTGGCTGGTAGGAGTATTTGGAGAAAGTTTTGCTGTATGTGGAGAGAGGTTTGAGGATTATTTCTGGATTTCTGAGGATGTTTGCATCAGTGATTATGATGGCCAGAAGGAGAAGAAGAGCCAGAAGGTGGTGGATCCATCCAGGTGGTCCATCCAATCCTGGATAAACGTAAAATATAGGGTCAGTTCAGGACCCTGCAGTCACATCCAGAGTTCTTCGCTTACACCAAGGTAATGCTGGGGATATACGGTACGTTTCTGTACCGTGTATCGACCAGCTGATCCGGGCAGCTGATAATATTCAGCTGGCCCGATCAAGCTGTTCGACCCTCTCCCGCTCGATCCCCGCCGGCGGACAATGGCAGGGAATGGAGCGCTGATAAGGAAGTGCCGGCGAGGACGAGCAGTAATCGATCCGTGCGCGGACGAGCGGGGACGTGGCTGGGGTCGATCCGGCGGCTAATCGAGCCGCCGGACGACCCGTCTATTCCCAGCATAAGAAGCATTGTCAGCATCCATGATTGTGTGACCTGTCTTTATTGACTATTTGTTTTTGCACTGTGGCTCAAATTTCAAGGCTAGTTCGCAGTGGTCTGTTGCATTGCAGAATAATTCTGCATATCAATTCACTGTTCATACAATACTATAGGCCTGTTCACAGTCCTGTGCTGTAACTGATCACGTTATTCTAACTCACTGCATGCAGGCTTTGTATTAAAGTCTTATGTCCAGTCTACATTGCAGTTTACACTCACTATAACACATTATAACGCATGCGTTATGGAACTGACCACTGTGAACCTAGCCTCAGGGAACAGTTGTTAGTCCCTTAAGTGTCCTTGCTATGTGCTACAGAAATCTTTGTATCCCAAACGTTGTAGTAGAGTAGGCCATAAGCCTAAACTGTAGCATTGTGACCAATGTAAACATGTAGAAATAACGTTGAAGGGACATGTAACGATCGGTGTAACACAGAGAGGATCTGATTACCGGCGATCTGCAGTATCACAGAGAATGCAGATATATACCAGATTATTGATGATCTGCAGTATCACCGATAATCAGATATATCTCTAACCTCTGGACACCTGAGTGATAAGAGTGTTTTGGTACCACAGTAATAATTTGAGGATCGCACCTGGAAGACAGGTGCAAGAGCAGGTAAGAATACTGCTCGGCAACTGGTTCCTTCCGTAGTCTGGACTCTCCACGGGGAGGAGTCAGACTGAAGTGGGAAGGACAGAACGTGAGTGACACCAATGGAGAAGTGTTACTGACAGATCTGCGAGCTATCTCCTAACAGGAGAGATAGCTCTCGAGGTCGGACAAGCCAGGTCGTAAACACACGGACAGATAAAGTACAGAGACAGGAGGCAGATGCAGAATCCAGAGACTAGCCGAGATTTGGCAACAGGGTATCAGAATGACAAAGGTACAAAATCAGAGATCAGAAGAATGGTCAGGAAGGCAGAAGGTCATAACAAATAATCAAAGCAATTAGTACTTTAAGCTATCAAGAATCTGACTCAGTGTGGATTCCCAGCTCCTGCCGGTTCTGGCACACTGTCGGATCTAGCTAAGGTCTGAGAGGCGTGAGAGCTAGCACATAAAGTATTCCCTAGACTGAGGTGTGAGGTCCTTGATCATCAACACCTGGGAACTGGTCTAGAATAATAATACAGATAATAATAGACTTCCTAGACTAAGGTGTGAGATCCTTGGCCATCAACACCTTGGAAACTGTCTAATAAACACAGATACTGACAAGGTCTGAGTGCTACCACGCAGTGATCGCAACGCCAGACACCAGAAAAATGACCAGCACCCAGTATATATACTCCAGCGCTCTCCAGAGCCTCCCCTAAGTGCTGGACCAATGAAACCTGCTAAAATCGTCAGCTGACCGGCCTGGTCAGCTGACCGGCCTGGTCAGCTGACACCCTTCTGACTGTCATAAAGGCCCTGCCTCTCTGCGCGCGCACGCGTCCTCCTGAACCAGTGTGGACTATCAGCCCCAGCCACACCAGACATGTGTTGTAATGTGTCAGCCTGTTCGAGCGCGGGGGCAGCCGCACCGCCAACCGAGCATGCGGCGGTTTCCCCGCGCTCAGCCACTATGTCAGTAGTAGGCCTATGCGCACTGACTGCCGCGTCGAACGCGGACTCCGCCGCCCTGACCGCTGGGCATGCGGCGGTTTCTCCGCGTTCCGCCCCGCTAGTGGATGCGTGCCTAAACACTCCAGATGCCATGCTAGACGCGGAATCAGCCGCCTCACTCTGAGTATTTGCGGCGGCTCTTCCGCGTTTTCTCACAGGACACAAAAAGTTCAGGCAAGCTCAAACAATGTTTTACTGCTGGTGCAACAGGCCAAGGAGCCAACATACAGTGGTGTGAAAAACTATTTGCCCCCTTCCTGATTTCTTATTTTTTGCATGTTTGTCACACTTAAATGTTTCTGCTCATCAAAAACCGTTAACTATTAGTCAAAGATAACATAATTGAACACAAAATGCCTGTGCCTGTGCACCTTCAATAGTACTTTTTACCCCTTAAAACAGTGGAGTACATGCACCTTCAACATAATCCTAAAAAAAGAATTTTAAATTTAAATGTTAATGTTAAAAAACATTTTAAAAACTTTCTTTTTATATTGAGACATTAAGTAATGTTTTGTAACTTTTTTTCCTAGTTTTGATCTCCTGTTGAGACTTCATAATGGACTGTGTCACCAGGATACCCAGAAGGCCTTTAGCCCAGCTGAGTGTCTGCTTCTGACACATCAGGAAGTAATTGGTGTGCACAGACACTCATACACAACCAATGTCAGTCATAATTAGAGTCAGTGTACCAACATACAAATTGTCAGTCAGTGACTTTTAATTATACCACTTTCTGGCCTGTGTACAGATGCTTACATCTCAGCAGAGGCTCTAGTGCAGAGTTCCCCAACCCTGTCCTCGGGGCCCACCAACAGTACATTTTGCAGGAAACCACAAACATGCACAGGTGGGGTAAATAGTGTTGCAGCAGAGCTGATTACCTACATACCTGTGTGGATTTTCACAAAACATGCAGTGTTGGGGGTTGGGAAACACTGCTCTAGCATGTGTAAGGGGGCCTTAGATTTGTAATGATGTTTCCTCCTATGTGCCTCCCATCCCTCCTCTTTCATGCCCCATTCACTCCCCAGGAGGGAATGGGATGCAAATAGGAGGGGCAATTACTGCAAGTCTGCCTCTTCCTGTCTGAAATTTGTTTAAAAAAATAAAAATCTAATATATAAAGAAGTGGTTAGAGGGTCCCAGGAGGAAAAGGGACAGGTATGGACAAGAACATAAGGAATCCGACATGAACATACTTCACTTCTTTACTTTAGGTAGTTTTGCATGTGGTCAGGTACAGTACTACAGTACCTAGAAAGACACCATAACCCAAACGGTACTGTCAATGATGGAGGTGTAGCTGAGCTCGCTTTTCTACTCTTTGATTCCTATGCTCCACTTCTTTTCCCTTCATTGGACCCTCTTCACCCAACTGTATAATTGAGGTAGGGAGTCTAAAGCATTCTGAATATCCACCAGGCAAGTCCTGGCCTCAACAACACTAATTCTAAACTACCTCTAACTTTAATTTGCTAGGATTCATTAATCACTTATTCTTATTTATGATTTCACAGTAATAACTGCATTCTGATTCTGGCTCCAGTTTTTTTTTCTCAGTAATTCTACTGTGCACCAATCAATAAAAGTATAATAAAAACACAGCACAAAAATGTTTACAGATGCAAAACATCCAGAACATGGCTGCAGCCTCCCTAGTCAATTTATATAACCGGAACTCGGCTAAAAATAGTTGCGGCACAAGTCTTTTTGAAAGCAGCACAAGCACTTATCAAGCCCTTGTCAAGCACACAAGGACTTTTCTCTTCTGGATTTTGTATTTAGAAGAGCCTGTCAGATATCTAGCATTTTGAATGATATGTCACTTATGCTTTGTCTGGAATAATGAATTACTGTTAGGTCATACAAAACAAGTATCCTAAGATCATGACAACCAGAGGAAGTGAGCTTTCTTTTTACCCTGTGTAAATTAGAATTTGCTTTACAGGAGGTCACAGTAGCAGGGTATGTGATGTCAAAATTAGAGACAAGCAGTGCAAAAGATAAGAAGTAAAAACAAAACAAACAAGATAACAAGATCCTTCAATAATAATAACAACTGCATAATAACTGCATCAGGGAGTAGCTACAAAGCGTCCCTCACCCCCCAGCTAAATTTAGACGGGGCCCCTCTATGCTCACACCCTTTGCCTTGCCTCCCCTTGGTGACCCTCACATCCCAGGGGCCCATCTTGCAAGGGTCATAAAACGTGTGTGTATATCATAATCTTCACACCCATAACAAGTGTAGCCCCCAAAAACACCTGATCTGAAGGATGGATCCCTTTATCAGAGGGAGTGAAGTTAGTTGTTGGGGCCTCCTTACAGCTCTGGCCCCCCTGCGGTCGCATGGTCTGCTCTCCTGTAGTTACACCCCTATGCAGCAACAGAAAGAAAAGCCCAGGGTATATAATGGCCTGGTTGGGTGAATACAATTTACACTGGAAATATGACTACCTTCAAAATGAAGGGTTAATGCAGACAGAGCAGCTTCTGGCAAAGGCCTGGAGTGCACTATTGTATACAAGGTGCAATACTGCACCCTCTGTACGAATACAATTCTGTTTTAGAAAGTCTGCAGTGCACAACACCGTATACTGCAACATCCTTGTAATGTACTTCAGCTTTCCAGTGTCCTCTGTATTGTGTTACTGCACTCTAGTGTCAGAGAAGTGTGACACAGAAGGATGCATCGGTAAGCTCTCTCTTAGGCACACGTTTCATAGCAGACTGGGGTTTCAACACATGCTCGTCAAGCTCTTTTGAAGAAGATGGACAATGTTGAAGACCGCAGTGGCTAAGGAAACTTAGTATGGGAAATTGAAGGCACATCATGCTTACAGTACTTCCATTTGAAAGCAGAAGATGTCCAGAAAAGCCATCGGCTTAGAGCTGTGAAAAACCTAAGGGGACCCAGGTACACTCATCTTCTGACCTGAATTCTCTGGACAGTAGAGGTCGGCATGAAGGAAATGGCCAGAAACCAATGCCACTAACACAGAAATAAAGCCAAGTGACTTAAAAGCAATCAATTCAACTTCATACTGGTCATACTTACTCGGTAACGAGGGGGAAGTAGTGGCGTAGCTAAGGAGCTGTAGGCCCCGATGCCAGTTTTACGATGGGGCCCCCCAAGCACTCTATACATAACAATTGATACGGCGTACCAAAACCTGGCAATGGCAACTACAGTCTGCAACAAAATCTCCACTAATAAAGTTAAATCCAGGCCTCCATGGCAACTACAGTGCCAGAGGAGCAAGAAGGGGATGGGGAGCAGTTTGTTAACCTCCTGAGAGTTACGCCGTTTAGGAGGTTTTGCATTTTGCGTGCCCCCCCCGCGCTTTCTTATTAATTTAAATGTCTCATTTAGATACTAGCTAGCACTAGGCTAGCTAGTATTGTTTGCCGGCACCCCTGGAACCCCTACGATCCCCCCGATTGCCTGTTGGATACATTACCACGGCGGGATCCCGCGATAGGTGCATCCTCCCCGCTCAGCTCCAGTGTTCACTATGGGGAGGATCGTACATGATGTCATGACGTCTTGACGTCACCGACGCCATGCGTAGTCCCGATCCTCCCCCTAGTGAGTAACCAGAAAAGGTGTATGAGACCGCACACGATGCCGGGGATAAGCGGGGATAAGCGATGCCGGGGATAAGCGTGCAGAGGATCCACCCCTGTACCCACAGGGTATAGCGTGTAATTTCTCCAAGATGATCCAGCACAGCTCTTTTACCAGAAATTACTTTACATTACCACTACGCAGCTATATTTTTGTATGTTTTAATGATCCAATAAAGTAATTTCTGATAAAAGAGCTGTGCTGGATCATCCTGGAGAAACTCCCCATAGTGAGGACCGGAGCTGAGCGGGAGGCTGCTCAATCGCTGAGTCCCGGCGTGGTAATGTATCTAGCGGGAGATGGGGGGGCGATTGCGGGCAATCGGGGGGTGCCAGAAGACAATACTAGCTAGAGTAGTGCTAGCTAGTATCTAAATTACACACATAAACTAACAGATCAATTCCGGCAGGGCCCAATCAGCAGAAAACCCTCTGCAGCAGTATGCCCGACACAGTGTCGGGCATACCGCTAAGGAGGTTAATGATTACCACTATTCAAAGTATCTATATAAGTGATTATTATGAGCACAGGACCAATAGAGAGCTAATACTGTAGTTGAGGGAGGGCCTTTTGGGGCCCCTCTGGCCCAAGGGCCCGGATGCGGTCGCTACCTCTTCACCCCCTATTGCTACGCCCCTGGGGATAATGGAAGGGTGATGGAATCTTTTATACTGGCCACATTTATTAAGGGGGAGGGGTGCATCATGGACATATTTTTACAAATGTAGAACAAACGCAGAGCACTGCAAACCCTGAAACCACCTGCAAAATCACATCTGTAAGTGCGCTACCAGCCTTATACACAAATTGGAAAATGATTGATGCTCAAAGCAGTGCTCTACTTTAGATGGGTTAGGAAGTAATGAAATTGGAGTGGCCAATCTGATTAAATAAATGAGAACACATTGGTAAGTATGTATCCCTTTGGCAATAAAAGGGAAATTCCATTTGCATTATAAAATTGCTACAGACTTATACTGTTGCTTCACAAGTCATTTTGTAATTTCATCTTAATAAAAATTATCTTTTCATTTCAGTTTGCAACCAGCTAAGAATTTCCCAGGCTGACAGTAAGCTCAAATGCACTTCTTTGATGCCTTGGCAATGGTACCCTGTTAGGAATTTTATTGCTAAGAGACTGTCTAGAACAGGCGTGGGCAAACTTGGCCCTCCAGCTGTTAAGGAACTACAAGTCCCACAATGCATTGCAGGAGTCTGACAGCCACAGTAATGACTCATAAAGGCAAATGCATTGTGAGACGTGTAGTTCCGTAACAGCTGGAGGGCCGAGTTTGCCCATGTCTGGTCTAGAAACACTCACCTTGCTGCAGAAGTCATTGCTGCACAGAACAGCAGCTTTTGTTGCTCATTTTTAACTCCAGAAGCAATCCACTGACTGGCAGCAGACATAACACTTCATCTACCAGATTCTGTTAGTGACTCCGCACATTAGCTCTGTTGTATAAGCACATAAAAACAGCCCCAAAGAACAGTGGCACATGCTCCTTATCTATTCTGGTGTTCCCCGGATGTCCCCCAGGAAAATTAGAGGCACCACAACGCCCAGCATGGCACTACACAGTATCCAGCATGTCCCACAGAGGCACCACAGCATCCAGCATGACACTACACAGCACCCAGCATGGCATTGCACCATAGAGGAATCATAGCACCCAACGTGACATCATAGCACCCAACATGACATCATAGCACCCAACATGACATCATAGCACCCAGCATGGCACCACAACACGTGGCAATGGGGAAATGCTGGTTGCAATGGTGCCTCTATGTGGTCATATTGGGTGCATGCTAGGTGCTGTGATGCCTTTATGGGGGAATGCAGGGAGCTGTGGTTATTCTATGGGGGCATTCTCGGAAGTTGTGGTGCCTCAATGGAAGTTCTGTGGGAGCATGGGAGGGGGTCCTCTAGAAGGTCAGGGAATGATATGATGGGACTGGAAGCAGGCCAGCTCGCCCAGCAGAAAGCCAGACCAGTCAGCACAGAAGCCAGGTAACTTTGCCTAGGTATGTTTAAGTGACACTGCTTATTTATGTGATGTGCTGCATTTTTTTTTTTTTATCAATGAAGATGAGGCTTCATCCATCATTTTGCTGGGCAGGCATACTTAGACCGCTGGTAAAGAGCAACTTCAGCCTAAACAAACATACTGTCATTAAGTTACATTAGTTATGTTAATTAAAATAGATAGGTAATATAATCTCTTACCCACAAAGAACAGGCAAATGTTTGATTTCATGAGGGCAGCCATCTTTTTGGTTGAAAGGAGGTGACAGGGAGCATGAGGCACAGTTCCAATTGTCCTGTACGCTGATCACCCCTCCCAGTTGCTAGGCAACGTGAATAACAACATAGGAAATCCCATCATGCTTTGTACAGCATTAGGGGAAAAAAGCTGGTGGTTCACTTTCAGTTCATGTAATTTTGGCTCCACCCATGGCCACACCCACATTTTGTTATATGGCCACACCCATTTTCCCAAAAAAGTGCCCCGGATCTCTTAGGATCCTAGCAACGCCCCTGAACACAGTATGCCAACAGAAATAAGTGCCATTAAACCTTGCAAGCATTGATTTTCTTTGTCAGTGGCGTAGCTAAGGAGCTGTGAGCCCTGGTGCAAGATTTACATTGCCCCCCCCCAAACACTCTATACATAACAATTGATGCGGCGCACCAAAACCTGCCAAAGTTGTTTTGGCTGAGCGGAATATGCCACATAGTGAAGACTGTGGTGGAGATTGGCGTATAGGGACTGATAAGAAGTCCGGAGATGCACCAGGCCTTACAGATGCATCCCTTATGAGACTTATGCTGGGAATACACGGTTCGTTTCTGGTGCTCGGTTCTCCTCTCGATAGTTTTTGTCCCTCCATTCTGCAGTGGATTCTCTTATCTTCTGCTCATTTTTCTTATATTTTTCCATTTACTTCAGAAATCGAGCGGCGAAAGGATCGAAAGGGAGATCGGACATGTCGGAAATTACCTATCAAAACATCTAATCACCTCAAAAACGTACCATGTATTCCCATCATTATACAATCAGAAGAATCACATTATTCTTTCCTTTTGACTACTCTCTGAGCAATGTCATTAGCACCAACAAATGCTTTCATATTTGAAAGCGGAGGACCATAGGAGATATCCAAACCTTACATTGACCAACCGTCTGACAACAAAGGCACTAACTGGCCAGTAAGTTCTTACAGTCAGCACCTTTGCTGTTATCTGGATGTCCAATTACAAGTTCACTCACCTCTGAAGACCCACCGTTTTCCAGTAAAAAGGGGCTCATTATCACTTATGATGAGAAGGTGGTTAAAGAAGGAAGCAGTCAATGCTACCACCAGCAACCATTGGGAAGTGGGCAAACTTGGCAATTGATCCTGCATAACTAAACTGATGTCTGTTTCTCCAAATGTTAAACCAGGGTGCTCATCCTCAGCTAAATGCATCGGATTTTAGATCCGCCCAATGTGAACCGGGCCTTAGTGGCAACAGTTTAGCTTTCAGGTAACCTTTTTTTCCATATATGTAATTAAAATTTAAATTCAGTGAGCATTTGGTTCCACAGTGTTCTCCCCCCAGCAATATTTTAAAGTAAAATATTGATATGAATATTGATTCAATAAAACAGTAAATACTTGGTGTTCTCCAGTAGTAGAGAGAAAAACAGAACAGTTCTGTATCCTACAGCAGTAAAGGAATGGGTAGATAGCAAAACAGCCATCTCAAAAGTGAAATCTGATACAGTTTAAAAAAAATAATCAGGGATGAGATAAAAATAAAACCCTTGACTGTAGCACTTCTAAATGATGCTTCATCTCACAGAATTCAATTAAAACATTGAAATTAATATTAATGCTTGATCTTGGCTCATTAGCCTCAATTCAAGATTTGTGTCTCCTCTCTCTTGCCCAGCAGAAGCTAAAGAGGCTCTCGTCTGAGGAGTCTTCAGATATTTCTGGTATAAGGTTAAAAATTAAAAGAACAAAGTGCCTGTATTAATGACTGACTGGCATTCGCCCCATATGCCATAGTAGATTGTATTCTACCAAGGTTGCATCAGAATTTGTATACTTAGGCATTACTACAAGTGAAGCATGAATATGTCATGATGGATTCACCAGACCAATATCACTACTAACTGAGCTACTGGCATCCAGGTATACACAGAACAGAAATGCCTTACGCAGTCCAGCTAGAGAGTAAAACAGGCACACAGGTCTTATTTCCCTCCCCCCTGGGCACTCACAGATCGGGACCAGAGATGGTCAATGAGATGTGAATATTTTGACTTGCATACAAATTTAACACAGATTACATGCGACTTGAAAATGGACCAATGGATTGAATGCAGTCCCTGTTGTACGGTAGGTCAAGTTCCAAGCAGTACATGATTTCCATTAAACTTGCATGCCAGTTGACATTATTAGCATCACCTTCACTATCTCTAGTCAATTGTTGATTTACATAAACATGGCCTAGGCCAGTGATCTGCAAACTTGGCTCTCCAGCTGTTAAGGATCTACAAGTCCTATAATGCATTGCAGGAGTCTGACAGCCACAGCCATGATTCATAAAGGCAAATTCATTGTGGGACTTGTAGTTCCTTAACAGCTGGAGAGCCAAGTTTGCAGAACACTGGCCTAGGTTAAAATAAGATTGCCAACACCCTGAAACTGTGCTACAGCACAGTGGCCAAGACCATACTGTGGTTTAACAGGGAAGGGTCCACTCAGAACAGGCCTCATCATGGTTAACCAAAAAAGCACGTGCTCAGCATTATATTCAAAAGTTATCTTTTGCAAATAGTCATATGAGTGCTGGCAGCATTGTTGCAGAGGTTGAAGGGGTGGGGGTCAGCCTGTCAGTGCTCAGACCATACATCGCTCACTGCATCAAACTGGTCTGCAAGACTGTCAGAAGAAAGCCTCTTCTAAAGATGATGCACAAGAAAGCCTGCAGTTTGCAAAAGACAACAAGACTAAGGGTATGGATTACTGAAACTGTGGTCTGATGAGACCAAGATAAACGTATCTGGTTCAGATAGTGTCAAGCGTTTGTGGTGGCAACCATGTGAAAAGTACAAAAACAAGTGTGTCTTGCCTACAGTCAAGCCTACAGTTTGGTGAAAGTGTCATGGCTTGGGGCTGTGAGAGTGTTGCTGGCACTAGGGAGTTGCAGCTCAGTGAGGAACCATGAATGCCAACATGTACTATGACGTACTAAAGCAGAGCATGATCTATTTCCTTCAGAATCTGGACATCATCGCAGTATTCTAGCATAATGACCCCCAAAACACCTCCTGCTAAAGAAACTGAGGGTAAAGGTGCTGAACTGGCCCCAGCATGTCCCCAGACATAAAACCCATTGAACATCTGTGGAGCATCCACAAACGGAAGATGGAGGAGTGCAAGGTCTCTAACATCACGCCAGCTTCATCATGGAGGAGGATTCCAGTGGTAACCTGTGAAGGTCTAGTGAACTCCATGCCCGAGAGAGTTAAAGAGAATCTGTACTGTCAGATTTGTACATTAAAAAACGTACCAATCGAGTAAAGATCTGTGATATTGGTACGCTCTGAGCTCCCTTATAGTCTTATTTTCAGTTATGGAATTAATTAAGATGAGATGACCATATTTTGGAAGAGGTGGATATCCCATAGATAATTATCTTTGTGATCATATAAAATACTGACCCTTTGGGCACAATTTTGACATTCTTCACTTGTAGACGAGTTATTTTGATGAGACAGCAAATTTACACTCTTATAAAAGATGTACGCCGACTACTTTATATTGTATCAAAGTGTCATATATTCAGCAAAAATCTATTAACCTTCGTCATATATTCAGTATTGTCCCATGAAAAGATATAATAAAGTGTGAGAGATGTACTAAGTCAGGTTTGCTGTTGTATGAGCAGCATTAGAGATGTTGTTATTAAGAATACAGAAGACAAATTTTAGTACTTATACTATTGGATACTGAAAAACACTTATTAATGAATGCACAACTAGATTTGGCTTTTTATGTTTGACAAGAGTTCCGCTTAAAGGAAACATCAGGAAAAAGGACCAAAAAGAGCTTTACTTACCCGAGTGTTCCTCCAGCCCCTGGCGGCCAACATGTCCCTTACCGCAGCTCCAGTGTCCGCCGATCCCTTCCGTTGTGGATGCCGACCTCGCCAGGTTGGCCTCCTCTGTGCCTGCTCGATCACCGCTGTCAATCACGTGGTGTGGAGCGTTCTGCGCAGGCACAGTACTGCAACAGGAGTGTTATTGACAGCGATGATCACGCAGGCAAAATGGATGCTGGGCTGCCGAGGTCGGCATCCTCAACGAAGGGGATCGGCGGACACTGGAGCTGCGGCGATATGTCGGCTGCCAGGGGCTTGAGGAACCCTTGGGTAAGTGAAGCTCTTTTTGGTCCTTTTGCCTGATGTTTCCTTTAAAAAATTAAAATCCAACCAGCATGAATAAAGAAACCTCACAGCGCAAACACAAAAATTAAAATAAAAGTAATAAACCTCCTTCCCTACTATTTTGGATTTTGAATATAGCATTAACCTAATAACCTGACCATTGAAATTGCATGTCCAGGGCTGCAGACTAACATGCATAAAATAATATTCTTTATTAATCACTTGAGGACCGTGGGCTTACACCCCCCTAGTGACCAGGCTATTTTTTCCTAATTAGGCCACTAAAGCTTTAAGGCCTTGCTGCAGGGCCGTACAACTCATCACACAAGTGACCCCCCCCCCCTTTCTGCCCATCAACAGAGGCTCTGATCGCTCCCAGGTTTTTTATTTTTTTTTAGGGGGGGGGGGGAAGGGAGGGGGTAAATATTTGTTTATTTTTTTAATAAAATTAGCTATTTTTGTTTTTTTTTATTTTGTGGCCAGCACTCCCTCCCTTTTTCCCATTAGCCAATCACCGTGATCAGCTGTCATAGACATTAGCCTATGACAGCCGATCACTCCTGAGCCTCCCAGGGGGACAGCCGTGTCACACAGCTGTTCCCAGTACAGCTCCGCCATAGATTGCAGCGCCGTACAGTGTAAATAGACGGCAGTTTAGTTGTCTAATAGTCAGATTGCCGCTAGGAGCATCAGTGCGCACGATCTCTTGCAAAACCCCGCCCCAGGACTTGATGCCAATTGGCGTTAGGTGGTCCTAGGGTTGCAGCCACAATCACGCCCATCAGCATGACGCGGTCGTAGGGGGGTTAAACAGTGTTCCAGATGCCTACCCCCCCCCCCCCCCCTTAACAGGAAATCCTTCCTGATGCCTAGTCATAACCTCAGTACTTAGAGTTATTCCATATCTGTTGCACTAACCCATCAAAATAGGCTCCACTACTCTCCAATCCCAACCTTCATAATCAATACCTTACTCTAAAGCTATGTACATACATGCAATAAACACGGGCAGAAAATGCCAATAAGGACCATTTAAAGTGTACCAGAGCTGTTGTAAGTAAAACGTTTTATACATACCTGGGGCTTCCTCCAGCCCCATACACACAGATCGCTCCTACGCCGCCATCCTCAGTCTTCTCGCAGCTCTGACACCGGGTCCCCACACTTCCGTCAATCGGAGCCAGTCTGACATAAGTAAAGTGCGCTGTTTGCGTATCTCTCGCGTACCCTCTCTTTACGTACCCTGGACTCAGCCCTCTCCTTCACCTCCAACATCCAAACCGTAGCTAGGGCCTGCTATTTCCACTTACGCAACATCTCCAAGATCCGGCCTTTCCTGACCCCAGACAGTGCCAAACTCCTTGTCCATGCCCTCATCATCTCCCGCCTGGACTATTGCAACTCCCTCCTGTCAGGCCTTCCTCAAAACCACATCGCCCCCCAACAATCCATCATGAATGCAGCAGCCAGACTCATCTACTCCTCCCACCGCTCTGTCTCCATGACTGCCCTACGCAAATCCCTTCATTGGCTTCCAATTCGCTTCAGAATCCGCTTTATGATCCTATGTTTGGCATACAAATCCATACACAAGTCCTGCCCAACCTACATCTCTGACCTGGTCAGCAGATAGCAGATATACACCTGGCCGCCCACTTCGCTCCTCCAACAACCTCCTCTTAACCACCCCATGCATCTCGCACTCCCATGCACGACTGCAGGACTTCACTAGAGTTGCCCCCATCCTGTAGAACTCTCTCCCACTGCCCATCAGGCGCGCTCCCACCTTCTTGTTGCACCCTCTCCTTTCGTGTCACCAACCCCTCCCTCAAGATTGTAAGCCTTTGGCAGGGCCCTCTCCCCTTGTGTATCATACTTGACTGTGTGCACTTCACCCAGAATTTGGAACTTGTCATTTTTACCACTACCACTCCAGTTTATGATCTGGCATTGTACTACTGTCTGCATTGTGTTGTGTATCTTATTGCTATTACCTGTATTGTTGTATCTATTGTCTATTACCTGTATTGGTCTGTCACCCCTGTTATCATTGTCTGTAACCTTATTTATTGTACAGCGCTGCGTTATATCTTGGTGCTATATAAATCTAATAAATAATAATAATAATCTCTCCAGCAGCTGCTGGAGAGATACGTAGAGGGCGCACTTCTCCTGCGTAGACTGGCCTGACTGACGGAAGTGCGGGGACCCAGTATCGGAGCTGCGAGAAGACTGAGGACGGCGGCGCGGGAGCGATCCGTGCGTATGGGGCTGGAGGAAGCCCCAGGTATGTATAAAACGTTTTACTTACAACAGCTCTGGTTTCCTTTAAGTTGATGATCCCTCTGTGTGTACAGTGGCTGCCACATCCTTAACGACCGATGCCCAAGCAGGACCAATCAAAGTGTTATTTCCACTCCGCCCATCCACGGGAATTTGCACCCTTATTTGCCGATCGTCGAGCCATCCACTCCTCTCCATAACAACAGAATGAATTGTTAGCCTGAAGGCTAGCCATGTGTCTGTATAGCATCAGTCACTGATTAGTCACCCAAGGGCTCATTTCCCGATCCCAGACAGATAACAATTCTCATATGTGTGTACCCAGCTTAATAGTCAGTTTTCTTTATCTTCACCACAGGTACAATATTCACCCCCCATCAACCAAAATCTACAACAACAGCAAATATAAACTGGTTAAATCATTTCCACACACATCACTGATCTGGTGTCATTAAACCTGATCTGCATTCTGTAAGTAAAATGACACTTTTGTTGCGATAAATGCATTACATGAATTTTAATGGTCATAATTTTAAGTGCTTACCTTTATTTATGCGCCTATACTAGCATAAACAATTTCACTGTGTTTTTTCTTAATGGAAAAATACATTTAAAGTAATTAGGGAAATGCAGCTGTACATAATTTAAAGCCCTAATTCAGGTTCATGTTTTTTAATAAATTGTGAGGAGCATATCATAATTTGCAATGCGCAAGGTTTCACTTTTGTATTATTTCGTTTTCATTACCTGACTGGGGGAGTTTGCAAAGCTGTCTTTCTGTGGCAATGTCAGATGGTGAGAGAACAGCAAGTCCGGGACGCATCCATATTCCTCCCCTATCCAGCCATCACAATTAGAAAGGATATTATAATCTAGCTTCTTAGTGCACAGCAATGTAGAAAGACAGGTATTAATTAAAGGACCACTGTCGCAAAAATCTAAAAATGGAAATACATTTAAACACATACAGATAAGTAGCAATCCAGAGTAAAATAAGCCAAAAATTACTTTTTCTCCTTTGTTGCTGTCACAGCCAGTAGTAGAAATTTTGACAGAACCAACAGGTTTTGGGCTAGTCCATCTCCATAGGGGATTCTCAGCATGGCCTTTATTCTTAATAAATTCTTAATAAAGACACTCCTTGAAAGAGATTTCTAAAAAGATGCTGGCCAGCCTCTGTGCTTGCTGCACATTTTTTGGAAGTTGGACGAAGCAACTGCCATTCAATAAGTGCTTTTGAAAACAAAGAAAACCCTGAGAATCCCCCATGAGAAAATGGGCTAGTCCAAAAACTGTCAGTTCTGTCAAATTTCTACTACTTACTGTAAGTGACAGCAATATAGGAGAAAAGTAATTTATGGCTCATTTTACTCTGGAAGAACTTTACTTCTTATCTGTATATGTTTACATATATTTTAAAGAAAATCTGTACCGAAAAAAAACTCCCCGAGGGGGTACTCACCTCAGGTGGGGGAAGCCTCCGGATCCTATTGAGGCTTCCCCCGTCCTCGTCGGTCCCACGGCGGCGGCGAAAATCCTCCCGGAGCGGCAGCGATGTAAATATTTACCTTTTGGCTCCAGCGCAGGCGCAGTATCCGCTCCTTCCCGCGGAGATAGGCGGAAATAGCCGATCTCCGTCAGGGCGCTCTATCTCCACTAATCTCCGTCAGAAGAGCCGCAACAGCGCCCCCGCTGAAGCCTGGAAAGGTAAATATTGAACAGGCTGTCGGGTCTGTCGGGCCGCTGTTCGGAGGGCTGCAGCGAGACAGAGGAGGACGGGGGAAGCCCCATTAGGATCTGGAGGCTTCCCCCTCCCGATGTGAGTACCCCCCAGGGGACGTTTTTGGTTTTACAGTGTCTCTTTCAATGTGAAGATTTTTGCGACAGTGGTCCTTTACGCAGTACCGTCCTGATGACATCGGAAAGACCACGTGACCCGTGCAGTGGAGCGCAGAAGAAGCCGACCTAAAAACCCGACCTGGCGAGGTCGGCTGCGCCAGCGGAGAAGACCGTGAGCCACCGGAGCTGCGGCGAGGGCACAGGACGGCTGCCACGTGCTGGAGGAAGCCCCAGGTAAGTGGATCTTTTTTTATTTTTTCAGCTTGGACCATTCCTTTAACCTCACGGCTATCGGCTCTCTTGGTTGTTGCACACCAAGAATAACCAACAAGTTTATTCCCAACTTTCTTTTACAGACACATACTGTAGAACCACCCTGTGGCTATAGCTGCAGAAAAAACTCCTCACCTTGAGTATAAACCAACAATAAGTCGGCCAGCCGGTGCTCAGTGTCATGCAGGTACACCACCCCTGCAAACAATTAGACCACAACGAAATGAAGACACGGCACTCAGCTGGTATTTCTTTCATTTATACATAATAGACTGTTGTTGCTAAATACATTCCAATAATCACCCACATGATGAAGTTAGGAGCAGGGAGGAGGCACCAGTACTTCTTTTGAGCACTGAGCTGACCCTGCACCTTTGCTCTCTGTGCTTCACTAATGGAAGCAAGAAGACAAAGTGGATAATTTCAGAGGTTATCTCTATGCTAAGGAAGCAAACCCTACTCTTCTGGCAGCTCGATACTTTGTGCACAGATATTTGGGTCATGAGATTGCCTTTCCAAAGTTAATTTCTGTGCAAAAGCGGCATCAAATAAGTAATGGCTCATTAACCAGTTCAATCTTACTAAAGGTGGCCACACACCATACAATTTTTAAAAAATATATTTTCAATTCAAGAATTGCAATCAATTTTTCTGACTGATTGTAACATTTCAAATCTGACCAATGTACCACACACAGATGTTCAATGTTTCCTCAATGATGATAACCATGATTGAAAATGTACATATATAAATTGTCGGTCTACCCTACACCATTTAATTTTCATATAAATTGATAAGAAAAATCCAGCACTCCTGATCTTCTTTATCAAATAAAAATGGGAAATTCAATCAGATTTCTCAAATGAATGAGAAAAAACCTTTTCGATTTTTCTGTACAACCAATCATATTGATCGAATTGGTGTAAAATTGGATCTTTTAATTGTTTGCTGTGTGGCCACCTTAACAATGAATAATTAAGCACAGTGAACTACGGTAATAATTTAAAATAATATAACCTAGAATGGGAATAAGACTATGGTAGGGATTTGATTGTGGGCTTCTCTGAGAGATAGATAATAATAATAATAATAATAATAATAATGGGCATCCAAGATGACAGAAAAATCACCAATATAAAACTCACCTTAAGTTACAATGCTACCTTAATGGAAAAAAATCAATTCAGTTCAGTCCTACAAATAGCCAGGATTAATGTCACAGGTTATTTCAAATTGCTTACCTTGTGTATTTGTATTCAAATGCTCAGCTGCTGTACACGGGTGGGAACAAATTGTGTCAAGACTAGGAGAGTCAGAGCTTCCTCACAGTCTCTTGTTTCCTACAGAAGTGGAAAAGTAGCAACTATTGTTGCTGGTCTTTACAGCTAATAACTCTTTCGACATAGCACTTCATGGCAGACAGGTCTCTGAAGATCTTAAAAAATGAATTGCTGCTCTACATAAAGATGGCCTAGGCTATAAGAAGATTACCAACACCCTCAAACTGAGCTACAACATGATGGCAAAGACCATACAGCAGTTTAACAGGAAAGGCCCTCGGCATGAGCAGGCAAAGAAGTCAAGTGTATGTGTTCAAAGTAATATCCAGAGGTTGTCTTTTGCAAATAGATTTATACCTGCAGAAGTCAGCAAGTCAGTGCCCAGACCATATGCCACACACTGCATTACAGTGGTCTGCATGGCTGTCTTTCCAAAAGAAATCCTTCTAAAGATGATGCACAAGAAAGCTGAAGACAATCAGACTAAAAACATGAATCACTAGACTAAGGAAATAGATTACTGGAACCACGTCTTGTAGTCCAGCGCGTGTGGCGGCAACCAGGTGTGAAGTACAAAGACAAGTATGTCTTGCCTACAGTCATTCAAGCATGATGTTGGGAGTGTCATGGCTTGGGGTTGTGTGAGTGCTGCTGGCACGGAGGATCTACAGTACACTGAGGGAAGCATGAATGCCATCGTGTACTGTGACATAATGAAGAAAACCAAGATCCCCTCCCTTCGGAAACTGTAACGCAGAGCAGTACTCTAACATGATAACAACCCCAACAAACACCTCCAAGACGACCACTGCCTTGCTAAAGAAACTGATGGTAAAGGTGGCCAAGCATGTCTCCAGACCGTAACCCTTTTGAGCATTTGAATGCCTGCACATGTGGCAAATGCTGCAGCTTGGCACATGTGCACTCAAACTGACACGGGCTCAGCCCATGGATGCAGGTACCTAGAATAATTATTATGTAGGCTTTACAGTATATGTATATATATATATATATATATATATATATATATATATATATATATGTAAATATACACATGTATATACACACACATACAGCAATGCCACTAGAGATAGTACTCACTGTCAGATCAGAACATAAACAGAAAAAGATGTGGATGATATAGAGCTGATGCACTGCTACTGCCAGAATGTCAGGTTTATTTTCCACATCTCTTTTGGTTATTTTCTGATGTGACATCAATAGAGAAGTGTGTTTCTGTTTCTGACTGGTATCTTTGTAAACTGATCAAGTGTGCCAGCAGCCACATAAGGGTTTGAGAAACTCGCAATGTACCTGAGAGGGAGGGGAATGGCATTTCTTCATCCCCTTCAGCAGGGCCAGCGCTACCATTAAGGCAAAGTAGGCAGCTGCCCCAGGGCCCCAGAGCTTGTATGGGCCCCCAGTGGCTACAAGAGGAAAAAAAATTTTTTCAAATCGGCCTTATAGTTTTTGAGAAAATCGATTTTAAAGTTTCAAAGGAAAAAAAACACATTTAAAAACATGCTGACTTTAATGGTTAATAGCAAATCCACCTTAAATGCTAGAAACCCTAAATTTGCAGGATATGTTAAGGAGATCATTAAGAATAAGAGGAAACAACAATTTTTCAAAAAGACCTTATAATTTTTGAGAAAATCGATTTTAAAGTTTAGAAGGAAAAAAGTATAGTTTTAAATGCGGTAAATGTAACTTTTAGTAGCAAATCTAACGGTAGTGTAATTTTACATGCATCAAACTAAAGTGCAATAAATTTCCTGACGGGGTTTCCAGGGGGTCTATACGCAGCCGCAGCGCTTTGGCCAGGGATCGCTATACAGCCGCAATATGGCTGTATGAAGATCCCTGGCATTTTTTCCTATTTTCCCAATTTTTCTTTATGTTTAGAGTGTGGGAATTATTTTTTTTAATTATGTGGGGTCCCTTCTCCTGAAACCTTTTAACCCCTTGACCCCCATGCAGGCTGGGATAGCCAGAATGTGGAGCTCTGACCGATTGGGACTTCACACCCTGACTATACCAACTGCAAAAAAGGTCCCCTAATGCCAATTTTTGTTCCGGGGTATATGTTGGGGGGGCCCCCCAGGTTTTTTTTGCCCTGGGGCCCCATTGTTGCTTAAACCGGCCCTGCCCTTCAGATGTATGAGTTCTCAAAGCTTGTCTTAAGTAAATCAGAGGATAGCACAAAGGATGCTAAGAAATGACTTTGTGTGTGCTTTGTGGAGCAAATGTACCCATTCAGGAAGATGGAAACATGAAGATGTTCTCTACAACACTCCGGAGTATTGTTGTCATTCTTGAAACAACAAAAAAAGTGACTTTTGGAAATCTTTTGGAAGTGTTAGAAAGTTATAGCTGGTTGAAAAACAAAACAGAAACTAAAGGAATTACTGTATTTTTTGGACTATAAGACTCACTTTTTCTATCTCAAAAGTGAAGAAAAAAGTCACTGCGTCTTATAGTCCAAATGCAGGGAGATCCATGCCTCTTCACCATGGATGCACCAGGTTTAGTATAAATATTTCCCCCTTGTTTTTGTCCTTGAAACCTGGGTGCGTCTTATAGTCTGAAAAATACGGTACTAATACCCTACTAGCTCTGTATGCATACTTTCTTAGAGATTGTTACCTGTGGATAGGGTATAATGCAGGCAATACCCATATGGTGATCATGACTGATACAGTGTGTTGCATGGCCTAAAGCTACGCTGTCTGCTTTGTCTACATCTTTGCCAGCCTGCTTGTGTCTTTGCTTTGGACCGCAAAGTGCTCTATGTTGCAGTGTTCGTTCTGGACTGCACCTTCAATAACGATCTAGTGCTGAATTATTTCATTACATCCACATGAGCTCATACCATTACCTGGCCAGTGATGTGTGTTAGAGGTATGCATGGGGTCTATGTGAGGAGATGGCCATCTCATAGCTTTTTAATGATTATATGATTTTTAAACAGAATTTCAATAAAATTTATATTTTTTATAGATTTTGATATATCTTCATTCTATATATCACTGATAGCATCTGTGGAACCTTATCCTCTCCAAATTTGTGTGTATGTTAATTCACCCTGGTCGGAAGAATGGAGAGCGGTGTGGAGCATGATGGCTAGAGGCCACCTCTAGCCATCATGCTCCACACCGCTCTCCATTCTTCCGATACTTCCTTTTCCAGCTATGAAGGTGGAAGTATTGGGAGGGTGTAGCGCGACGGCCAGAGGTTGCGACCTTGGTGACTTCAACTCCTTTCTTGTGGACCGCTTAAACTTGAATTTCGCTACTGCGTATCCATTGATACACTTAGTCAATATTAGTTTATAAATGTTTTTCAAAATTTCTTTTATATGTGTAATTAACAAAACATACTTATTCAGGCTTATTTATAAATGCTTATTTTTTATCCTAAGAGCACTGCAATCGATTGACTGTGACTAGTTCAAGTACCCCTGAAAACATCCCAAGTACTCCTAGAGGGTTATGCATACCATGCGTTGAGAACCTAAATTCTATAGCATCCCTTAAACATATAATGAATACCATTATCAGCATAATCTGGTGGACACTGTTCCAAAATAACCACAGACAATACCACTGGACTGGGGGCCATATGCAAATAACTTTTTCTCCTGAGTTTTCTCCTAGGTGGTGTTTTTCAACATGTAAATCAAATGACTTTTAAGCCACCAGAAAGCAAGAAAATACTCAAAATAATTTTGATAGTTATTTTTAATTTACTTTCTTATTTTGGCCGCTTGGCACTCTGTTAGTGACATTATGAAGTAGGATTGATACCCCGAAATGTGTCCTGTTTTTTCTGCTCCATAAACTTATTTGTTAGAAGTGCTAGTTAATGACTTCATGAGGGGTTAGCTAATGTTTCTCTTTTTTAAATAGTTTTTAACCACTTCGGGACCAGCACCCTCTGCCCCCTTAAGGACCAGAGGGTGCTGGTCCAGTAAACCGCCGCTTCCTGACGAATTGATGCGAAAATCTGCCACTCCCGACGGTCATGCCGCTCTGTCCCCGCCGCAGGCTGCTCTCATCATACCGACGGCAGAGCGCTGTGCGCCGGTCAGGAGCCGTTTTCATTGGCTCCTGACCCTGTCACTCAATGTAAGCCAATGGGAACGGCTTACATGAATGACAGAGCCAGGAGCCAATGAAAACGGCTCCTGCCCGGCTCACAGTGCTCTGCCGTCATAGAAGCGGCAGGGCATCACATTGCGGTGGGGGCGGAGCGGCGACAGCGGTGGAGACAGGCGGGGGCACGCGGCGAATGGGACGTAGAGTTTACATCCGGTCAGAAAAGCAGCGCCGCCCGCCGTAGATTTATACTGCAGCGGTCCGCAGGTAGTTAAACAGTTTGCACAATTTTGGGTGTCTCCATCTGTTTTTAGTTAATCCTTCATTTTGACAACCTAGTTGCTTTTATTACCAGTGTTCCAGTTTGTTGTGAGCAAGCTTGTTTGTTTATGTGCCTCAGCAGTCATTGTGGCTGGTGGTAGGGTATATCCATCTTGTCCCTATGCTAGCACATCCCAATAATTTAATTGAGTTGGTAGTGTATTGTGTTGCTCCCTAATTATTTTTGTGCATGCGTATGTTCCTTTTGTGTAAAGGTTAAGAACCAGAAGTGTCACAGCTTTAGGTTCATATTCTATCTAGAGTAGGAGTTGTTTGCTTGTTTGCTGACTGGTGAGTAAGGGCAAATTCTAAGGAGGGAACAGCATCTGGTGAATTAGCCTAGTACAAA
Source organism: Hyperolius riggenbachi (assembly GCF_040937935.1). Taxonomy (NCBI): domain Eukaryota; kingdom Metazoa; phylum Chordata; class Amphibia; order Anura; family Hyperoliidae; genus Hyperolius; species Hyperolius riggenbachi. The sequence continues at coordinate 99,967,722 of NC_090655.1, read as the reverse complement.
ACACACTGCAGTTCACTCTGGAAACTAAGATCCCCCATTTTGAAAATGTAGCTACTATTATTACTTATCAGACTTCCAGTCTTCCAGTTTTTGGTGTTCCTTGCATTTGGTCTGGAAGGTTCACAGAACATCCAGGAAATCACTCTTGTTTGTATGACTACCACTGAAATTGGAGAGAGGTGAACTTCATTCTACAGATATCTGCATGGGGGAAGGTGTGTGTGTGATTAAGGAGTGGGGGGGGGGGGGAGGTGGAATGCAGGGCATCAGGTAGTTGTTGTTCCATATCTCATGCTCTCTGTGTTTACTAACTGCAGAAGTTATAAACCTACGCAATGTAGTCTTATATGAGGTCTCAGAGGGCATACATCTACATCATGGGATCATTAACTCATGTCCCTGCAATGCTACAGTTGTTATAATTTGTTTAGAAATTGCATTGTTTGTACCCAGCTTAAAGAGTAACTGTCAGGCTGCAAAAGCTAATTTAAACCTCTATTTTCCTGTGTTAAACAGTTTAGAAGGAAGCCAAAAAGGCAAAACTGAAGTTAAATATCTCTCTTACCGTGATGTGTGCTGAACAGCAAGGCTTTTTTTTCCAAGCTTGTAAGGAAGCCGGCAGGATGCATAACAGATACTGCAAAGCATTCTGGGGCTGCCTCTTCGCCCCACTGCACTACCTTGGGTCATCCCCTTCATTTCCCTATCACGCCCTAAGGCTGCTTTCACAGTGGGAAGTTACAGGCTCATGTTACAGCAGCTTCTAACAGCAGCCTAAACTCACAGCACTGAAAAATAACAGTGCACATGTTCCGTTAGAGTATACTGCATGAGTCCGCTATTGTTCCTAGCCACATGGCTGATTAATATTCACTGCACAGTAGTGTTGTCCATTAGGATCTTTTTTGTGAGTCAAATCATCAGGAAGCAGGGAGGACATGACGACACAATTGGCTTCATACGAGACAGACAAACATGGAACCTGCCATGAGCTGTCAGGAGCATCATTCTCTGCAAATACTATATAAAAATTCTGTGAAATCAAACGTGGACAGTGAAATGCATATGTAATGTAAGTACAGCCAATATTTAACTACTGATATATGTGTTTTTTTTCTCTGAGACCCTATACCTAACAGCTCCTCTTTAAGGGGTACTAATGAGTAGAAAACTGAGGTTAACCTTATCTTAAACTTAACTAGATTGATTCTGAACTGCACTTGACCTCCTATTCACTTGCACTTATACTGCAGTCAGACTCAAACTCATGTTAAATTGACATCTGAACTCAAAGGTCTGTGTGCACAAACCCTTAACATAGATTGAATTTGCCAGAATCCCTTTAAGCATCCATTTCCTGCAGCACAGATCTGTAGGCTGCAGTCATTTCCAAATCTGTAGGCTACAGTCTTCTCTGAAAATGTCTACGCCCCATTCATTAGGAGAACCTGCTGTCATGTCATGTAAACACGCTATAATTAAAGCCCGAAAACAATAATATTAACCATGGGATTGTAGACAAAAATCTTGCTCTCTTGTAAACGATATGTATGTTATCAGTGTTAGCTTTCAGTTCTCTAGGCCCAGAAAAATTAGTTTAGTGGTTATATGGAAAACTTTAGATTCAGAACATTTTCATATAGAAGAACGCACCAAAGATCAGCACTGTGTATAAGTCTTGATCTATTGAGCGTTAACCATTGACTGGAACCTCATCCATCAACCAGTAAAACCTAATGAACAACTCTTAATACAATGGAAGAAAACAGGCTGTATTTTCAAAGCTTGAACATCACCCAGGTTAATGGCAAGAACCTGACATACTCAGGAATACAAGGGGAGTGAATGCATCGATTGTTACAGAACGCTGCATTGATTTTGATATTTTGTAAAACTCCAGCTAAAGAGTTCCTGGCAAGGCTTCTAACTTAATAATTACACTTGTTGTATGACTAATGTATCACTGCTCGTCTCCTGCAAAGAGATCTATTAGTGGGAAATGTAAAGGAAATATGGAACTTGGTTCAATATCTGGACTTTCTGAATTAGATGTGATGTAACACATTGTACAGGAAGATTGGTGCACTCATTCATAATACTTTGACAATGCAGATTACCAGAGGGCGATGTTCTCTTACAGATGCTGAATGCATTTTCTATTCACATTTAACATATAGACCCTGAGATAATCGGAGACAACTCCTCCTCTGCTTGATGTACAAACCTGTTATCCAGCTCCAATTACCCATTTGGCAAGAACACACATATTTTTCAATAGCTCTTATAGTCTGAAAGATAGCCCAAATCCGGAAAGAAAAACGATTTCATTTTTGTACTGTAAAAAGGGCGTAGAGCCAGTGGTGTAGCTACAGAACCATGGGCCCTAGTGAAAATTTTACATTGGGCCCTGCACCAGCACTTTATAACGATTGAATGATATAGCCCACCAAAACCAGCTTTCCAAGGACAGCCACAGAGGTGTAATAGAAAAAAGAGATGGTTTATTACCACTATTCAAAACAAAGAGGTGATAATTATCACTACAGAACCAATAAAGAGCTTTGTAGAAACTGGAGTAGGGGCCCCATGTGGGCTCCTTGGGATTAGGAGCCGTGGTGCAGTTGCAACCTCTAAATCTCCTATTGCTACGCCATTGGACGGGTTTTCAAATCTATCTTCCCTCTCACATGGGAGAAAATTCCTAACTACTGTCCTGAAAATTGCTAACTCCCAGCTAGAGCAATTTCCTGACTTTATCTGGTCAGCAGACGCCAGTCAGCCATTCAGGTGTACTATTATACACTCTTTGCCTGCTGTACCAAATCTAGCAGGAATTGCATAAATTAGCATTCAGGTGGGAGGTTTCGGTTGGACGCAATCGTAGATTGCATCGGTTACAGGGACTGAATGCATTTAGTTTAGAGGCAGTTTCCTGGAGGTGAGAGGTCCAGGACTTGCCCGCATTTCCCTCTAGGTATCGCATGATGGTTTGGGGGCCCCAGCCAGTGAGAGAGACTGGGGCCCTCGGCTGTCGTGCGGACCAGTGTTTGTGAGTTTAAATTTCTTTTTTTGCAGCTTCCAGGATGCGGTTGACAGGTGGGTGGTTAGGGAGGGGACAGTATGGGAGACACTGTAACCAATGCAATCTACGATTGCGTCCAACCAAAGCCTCCCACCTGAATGCTAATGTATGCAATTCCTGCTAGATTTGGTACAGCAGGCAAAGGGTGTATAATAGTACAGATTGGCTGACTGGTGTCTGCTGACCAGATAAAAGCAGGAAATTGCTCTAGCTGGGAGTTAACAATTGTGTTTGTTACTGTAATAAAAGGAAGCAAACCTAGAGGTGTGAAAGAAACAACAAATAATAAACCTTTTTTGTTGAATGGGAGGAGTTTGGACCCCCATGAAGTTTTACCTGCTCGTGAGGCAGGTGTCTCCCTATTGAGGATGCAGACAGCAGAAAAAAATATCTAACACAGTCTCTAAACTTTATTTCACACTATTCAAAGTAATATTTTTGCTGGAGTCAGGCTTTCAGGGCTTCTTGAAGAATATCTACACAGGATGACATTTCCATGATATAAATCAGTTGCCAGTCCCGCCCACCACGTTGCCCCGTGTCTGTAAAACAAAAAATGTATTAAAAACAATGATATAATTTTTTTCAGTAAATTTTTTAATCAATTATTAAACTGTTTACGAAATTTTCAAACCTTTTATTTTTTATATATTTTTGGCAAAATGTAATTGTTTACATTTTTTGCATAGTAAAGCCATATCAATATGGGTACAAAGCTCCTGATAAGAAAACAAAAAAACAAAAAAAAAATCAGAAGTCGTTTCCTGCTAGGAGGCAAATCTCTTAGGATTATTTTCAAAAGAGATTGAGTCTTTTTTTTCAACTGATTCACTCAGGAAGTCTGCATTTTCAGCTATTCTGAACCTAACAGCACCATAAACTATTAGCTCAGGGCTTTAAGTATCTTTCATCACACATCCCTCCTGCTGGCTGTTAGGAAATACTGAAATGTACATATGTAAATTTACATACTTAAAATAAAAATATCAAAACACCATAGGTAATACTGAATATCATAAATATAAAATATTATAAACTGTAAATGTTAAAGAGTAGAAGGATGTTTTAATAAGATTAAAAAGTGTACCTCAGGCAGATTAAAAAAAAATCTCCTGGAGACCACCGCTAACATATGTGGACCCTGGAACATGCCTGACAAGAGCATGTTGGATACATTTGCATGGCCGTGCTCCCCGTCCTGTACGAGCATGGCCATACAGCGCCTGGTTGAGTATGGCTTTGCATGTGCAGTAAGCTGAAGTACTTGAAGGTGCAGTAAGACTACGCTCGAGTGGATTGTGGTTGTAATCTAATTGAGGGTCCCATGCAGCTGTGATGGTCTCAGAAGGCTGTGGGAATATCTATTTTTTGTAGTTGTTGTTTTAAATTCGCCTCATGTTCTCTTTTACGGCCTGTCTCACATGTGCAGCTGTAAGCAGTGCATTCTCTGCTTCTGAGCAGCTCCTCTGCCCCTGCTGGGCGTTTGCTAGCCATCGGCAAAGACAGTGGTGAGGCATCTATCGCATGAAGTCACATCTGAACACATCCACTCTCGCAGTCAAACGCAACATGAGGTGGTCTCTAGGTGCCGAGCTACTGCACTGCAGGTCAGCTTAGAGTTTCAGACAACGACGTTCAGCTGCATAAAATAGCAGCCGGAAGGTGCTCAGTGGACAGCAAATGAGAAGCTGAACTGACTGATAAACTCTCACTTCAACCTCCTGTGTGAAAGATTCTTCCTTTTGTGGCAAGATGAGATTGACTATAAAAATGAAAATATCATTTGGCATCTGCTCTGTACAAATAGATAATGATACATTTGGATTTCAGTGATGCCTACAGTTCTGGCACTAATATCAGTCAGCAGCTCTTCCTACAAAACAACATCCCTGACCTTAGATGTGGACGTCTGGAGAAAATTATTTAAGCAGTGTGTTTAGTTATCTCCTTTATGGCAAAAGCCCTCTAACTATGGCAAATACATGTGCTGCAATATGAAAATGTACTAATCATAAGAGTTCAAAGGAGAGGAGACATGTGAAGGACACTGGGGACAGACTCGGCTCTCGAGAACCTAAGAAAGCAATTACTGCACATGCCTGGAACAGAAGCAGCAGCAGAATCTCAAGCTGAACCCAACTCTCCATGGAACCATATCTCATTTCCTCTCTTGTTGAACAGATGTTTAGATGTAGATACCAGTTCTCAAGGGGCTGGAAAAGGGTATTCCTAGAGCCACATCTGCACATGACTCAGAATCACAACTGAGTTTTCCATGCCCTCACATTTGGGACCCATTTACTACCTCTGTGCTTTATAATGCATAAGTCTTTTATGTGCATTTTAGGTGCAGAATTACTGAACATAGAAAGGGCATGAAAAGCACAAAGGCCTGAATGAGGCCATAGAGATACAGGGATACCTATTTTAATAAAACCTCAGATTGCCACATATAGGGCTAATGCACAGGGGCATTTATTATTATTATTATTGATTTTATAAAGCACCAACGTATTCCGTGATGCTGTACAAAGTAAGAAAAAAACATGGGGTACTAAATAATATAGTTATAATATAATACAGACAATGGTATACGCCAATATACAAAATACAGAGTTGCTACAATATACAGAATTGGTACAAAATACAGAATAGGTGATAACAGTGACAAAATTAATATGAATAAATGTGTAACAAAATCCAAGACACAAAAAGATGAGAGAACCCCACCCTTGCAAGCTTACAATTAGTTTGCTCTTAGTTTATGTCGAGTTTATCTATTTATATATCCCAGCTATACTAGGATAAATTAAAAACTAAAGTCACAACAAATTCAGGCTGCACTTAGCCTGGCTAGAAACTGATGTGAAAATGACTTCAAACTAAAGTTAAAGACCACCTCCAGCCAGGGCCGGGCCGAGGCATAGGCTGGAGAGGCTCCAGCCTCAGGGCGCCGTGTAGGAGGGGGCGCCGAATTCATTTAGCTGTCATTCCTAATTGTGTTTGAAGCAGAAAGAAATAAGAAAAGGGGATACATGGCAGTGATTGCAAGCCAGATAACTAGATATTAAGGTGTTGGGGAGGTTGTGGGCCCTGTGGCCCTCTTAGTCTAATAGCAATCAGTGTTTGGTGGCTGGGGTGGGAGGGATGGAGGGGTGCACTTTGGTGTCTCAGCCTTGGGTGCTAGAGGACCTTGTCCCGGCTCTGCCTCCAGCCAAAAAAAAGGTCCGAATGGCAATACATATATGCAGTCTATGCACTGTGTACAGTTAGATGAACATATAACGTTTTTACATCTGGAACATCATAGTGGATAGAACAGACTCAACATTTACAGTATATCTGTAAGTAGCACTTCCTTATTTCTCCTGAAGCTGAAGCCTTGCTAAAGCATTGTGCCCTCCTCTTCAGCCTGGTTAACTCCCTTGTCCTTCCCTCTCCTGCTCTCTGCCTGCCTGAATCAAATTACTTCTCTTTTCACAGTTTGTATGAGAGAGAAGAGACAGGAAAACTGCTGTAGCCTGTCTTATCATGTCTGTTTGCTATCATTCTTATTTCAGATGTCTGTCTGTCTGCCTAGATTAGATCACATGGGCATGAAGGGTGGAGTTATGACATCAATCCGCCAGCATCCTTTGCACCTATGGTTTGGAAAGAAAAAAAAAAAAAGACCAGGGCTCAATATCACACTGGGGGAGGGGATTTCAAGACCATATGTGGAATATGGACCCTGGGGGTAAGAAAATCACACTTTATCATGTGTGATTTTATATATCTTGGCAACTTATTAGGTTTAAAGAAAACTGTAATTTATAATTTAGGTACTCTTTAACAGCCTGTGTACAGAAGCTCATAAGGTTCATGCACCAGATTTGAGATACATTTCCTTCTTTAGCGCATATTCATTCATAAAGTCCCTACATTTATTTAAACACCCCCACTATGGCCGCTGCATGTGACTGTGATACATTGTAGTAACATCAAGCTGCCAGAGGGATCCACTTACAACAGGAGAGAAACAGATGCACTGGACTGCGACCATGCATCAGTGGAGCGCTGCTAGCCAGTCATCAGCTGCTTTATCAAATGGTAGAACACAGTAGTAGAGTCACAGATCTCCACCTCTGCTCCATCGTCGCCCAGATTGAAACGCACACTGAACCTTCCGTCATCAACCTCTGTTATATTGATGACATCTTGGTGGTGGTGTGTGTGTTAGGGGCAATCATTTCGAATTTGAGGAGTTTATAGCTTATGTTAACCCTAACAATGTGAATATGTTCTTTACATATCACTGGGGAAATAGGAGAATGGAATTCTTAGATCTGAACATTTTAGCTTGGGGTGGAATGGTATTGACTAACACCTACAGAAAGAAGACAGCAGTTATTAGTTAACACCATTTTACATGCATCTAGCCTTCACATCCTGACCATCATAAACAGTTTGCCCTATAGCCAATTCCTCCAACAGATGAAATTCCAGAAGAGTTGCAGGAAAGATTGTTGAGTAGAAGTTATCAGCAAAGTTCTATCTCTAAAGTCTTTCATAGAGCAGCCTGACGTGATAGAGGTTACCTACTAAAAATCTCTCACTTTCCATAGCTCTGTATGTGCTGTATTGATTTTAATAGTTGCCAATAAAGGTATGTTTTACAAGTGGAGGTATGCGGCTACTGTTTATATTATTTGATCAAGCTGTGGGAGGGATAGCATTTATTGATTGTTACCTATTTGTGATTTTTTTAACATAACTTTTTGAAATAAAATAAAGTGTAATAAGTTTTATCTGAGCAGGAGGGATTAAATCAAGCCCGAAGTGAAAATTAACTTATGAGATGATGAATTGTATGTGTAGTACAGCTAAGAAATAGAACATTGGTAGCAAAGAAAAAAAAGTCTCATATTGTTATCCAGTACAGGAAGCGTTAAAAAAACTGCAGTTGTTATCTATGCAAAAGAGCTTCTCTGAGCTCTCCAACCCAACATAGGTTGGATACAGTCCTGTGATCTGAAGCACTTAAAGGAGTCATCCTTTTTTTTTTTTTTTGCACTTAAAGGAGTCATCAAGCAATATTAACTACCACCCCGATCTACTTACCCCGGGCTTCCTCCAGCCCCTTGCAGCTGACATGTCCCACGCCGCAGCTCGGCTCTCGAGGTCCCCGCAAGGTATATCGCCAGGCCTCCTCTACTACACCGCTGTCAATCAAGTCCACGTTGTCCAGACTGTACTGCGCAGGCGCAGCAGAGGACGACCTCGATGTCACCCTCTGCAACGTCAGCTGCAAGGGGCTGGAGGAAGCCCCAGGTAAGTAGATCAGGGGGTAGTTAATATTGCTTGATGACACCTTAACAGCAGAGAAATGGTGAGAAATAGATTGAGATACTGCAGGATAGTTGAAAGGGTTCATTACTTCTGCCCTGCTTTGTAGTTTAAATGACAGAGTGTGCTTTCACCTACCGAACCACACTTGTCTGCATTGTATCAAGAAACCACAGTCCCATTTCCCCTACCTCCTGTGGCGTAGTTTATACATATGAAGCATGCATGTTTGTAATTTACCCCCATTATTTATTATACAGCACATATTAGCTAGCTGTATCTAATATAATATTTTTCTGCATATAATCATAATTGAGTCAGTATGGCGGGCTAAGAAATGTGCTGTGTCTAAGCAAGTCTATTCCCATGGAGGCAGCCAGGGATCACACACTTTGCATAGGAACATGTTAATAGCAGAGATTTCATGTACAGCCTGAAAGGAAATTGAAGAAAGTCTGTTTGAAGTGGATAACGTGGTACAATGGCCATATGAAACAGGTGAGGATCAGGGGCCACACGGTGGACAAGGCAGGTAAAGGGAGTCTTATTATAGTTTACACTTTGCAATTTAATATTTAAGGAAGGCAGCATTGCGATCGCCTGTACTGTCATTGCTTACTTCAGTGATTTCAAACTCGCTGCAAACTTTAATCCCTTGTGTAAACCTGGCAGAAAGTCACACTTGCAATGTCACCTCTATTTTAGTTTTAGACTCTTAGGTCATTTTCTGCATTTCGCATCGAGGATTGCCTGGGCTTGTCAAAGTAATTTGTAGCGAATAAAGTAATTCAGGGTAAAGATGACCTCAGCTAATTTATATAGCAGTTGATAAAGGCAATCTTTTTATCTCAAACTGATGTGGAGTCTAAGCATAACCTAACATTCCTCACATTCTAATTTTAGCTATGCTAATGTGAAGCCGGGCCAAAATACTTCAGACTTAATTTGCCCACCAAAAGCATTTTTCCTTTTCTTCAAAAATGGTCTATCCTTTGGGCACAAGCAGCTCCAATGTTGTGCTGTAGGTATTGGGGAATTGTGTACTTCCAGAAGCCACATTCTTCACTGCGGACGCTGTGCCAGTTATGCAAAGCGGAGTCTGTAAATAATTATGCCCTAAATTAACTGGACACTATGAAAGAAGTCACTGAGTAACCATAGCGTTCTAATCCACAATCCCAGAAATTGGTCACAAATGTTTGACTGCCAGTGCAGCCACCCATGTTATTTCAAGTTTAATATTTACTCAAGTCTAGATATAGGCATGTGGTCCAGGCTGAGATGTGTTTCATAGCCGCTTCATGTATAGCTCAGTTGTTGCAGACGTATGTTGGAAGAATGCAGGGCTATATTGGTTCTCAGGGTACAAGAAAACATTGCAGTTTACACAAATAAATGGTTCACGCACCGCAACCAGGACTAAATTTATCACATTCTTAGTGCAACACTATCCATCACTATGTCAGCAAGCAGATTTCTCAGCACTGACCTGCTTTCTCTTGTGCTGCCAGGAAAACACCGTTCAGACTGCAAGGCCAAAGTGTGAGGCCACAGGATGAGAATACACGGTGCATTTACACTATTGTGAGCAGTATTACACTTTGCTTGTTTAATATAGCGCCTGCATGTTCTGTTGTGGATTGTAGTGGGGTCAGCCATATTATGATAACAGAATGCACATTGCTATTATGAGTTAAATCAAATCTTGAGGTACAAATATTTCCCTAGTCCTGTGTAGGAATTCAGGGGTCAAGCTTGTTTGTGTCATTTTCATTAGCAGATGTCAAATAAATCAGTTTTAAAGTGAACCTGAACCATGTAAAATTATTTAAAATAAACACATGATGTACCTGCAAATGAATAGTACGTACTTATCCTGCCATCAGTTCCTCCCAGAAGCTCTCCATTTTCTTCTAAAAATGATTTCTTCCAATGCTGAGAAGATTTTGTCAGAACTGAACTACTGTATACCAGTTACTGTCAGTTATATAGAAGTTGCTGTCAGTTGCTGTCATGGGTTAATGGCCATTTTCAAAATGGAGGACGGAGAATTCCATAGATCACAGTGAGCAAGCCGGACGCAGGAGAGGAGAAAGAGATTGATGAGTAGACTACACTGGAGGTAAGTATGACGTGTGTATGTTTATTTTCACTTTTAATTTTCAGTTCAGGTTAGCTTTAAGTAAATGATCAGGAGTAGGTTTCTCAGTATTTACTGGTAGAACAGAATACCCAAGCAACTTGGGGTGACCCAAAATCACTGGGAAAGTACAAGAGACTAAAAGAGATCGAAAAAGCCCTCCTATTAAAAAGCAATGCTCAATGTAGTTTGCCTTCTCAAAACAGAAGGCATTTGTGATAATTCAGCTTTAAGTGAGCAACTGAGGTTACCCACAATGCATCACTACTAAATATGCAAATGATCTCTTTACGTCCCGAAGTCAGGCTTACATCCAGAGCTGCTGATGTATATAGTAAGCCTATAGCTTATACATTTTACAGAGCATGCTGGGTTGATGTGCCTCTGTAAAATGTATAAGCTATAGGCCTGCTATTACATCAGTGGTTCTGGATGTAATCCTGCCTTCAGGGGCATAAAGAGATGATTTGCATTTTCAGTGATGCATTGTGGGTAACCACAGTTGCTCACTTAAAGCTGAATTACCGCAAATACGTACCTTCTGTTTAAAGAAGGCAAATTACACTGATAGTTACTGGTACCAAAGACCAAAGGTAGCCATACAGTGTACCGTTTTTCTGGAAACGTTTAACCTGTTTAAGTACGTAATTCACAGATGGACAACTTTTATTGCTATACAATCTCCATTCGTGTAACATACCAATTGTTCATCCAATTTTTGTTACACATACTGTATAAAAACTGAATGCTTGGTGCTTGGCAAAGAGTTAAGTTTGGATTGTAAGAAGAGGCTATCAGTGAAATTCCATTCTGATACATAGGGCCATATGAAATTCACTTTATCTCCTGAGTTTTCTCCTATGTAATATTTTCAAACCTGTCAATAAAATGCCTTTAACCACTTCAGCCTACAGCTTCGAAAATCTTATGCATCCGAGCAATGTTCACCTCCCATTAATTCGCTAATAACTTTATCGCTACTTATCAAAATTAATTGATCTATATCTCGTTTTTTCCGCCACTAATTAGGCTTTCTTTAGGTAGTACATTTTGCTAAGAGCCACTTTACTGTAAATACATTTTAACAGGAAGATTAAGATAGAAATGGAAAAAAATCATTATTTCTCAGTTTTTGGCCATTATAGTTTAAAATTAATACATGCTACAGTAATTAAAACCCATGCATTTTATGTGCCCATTTGTCCCGCTTATTACACCATTTAAATTACATCCCTATCACAATTTATGGCGCCGATATTTTATTTAGAAATAAAGGTGCATTTTTTCAATTTGCGTCCATCACTATTTACAACCTTATAATTTTAAAAAAATTAATAAGATACTCTCTTGACATGTATATTTAAAAAGTTCAGACCCTTAGGTAACTATTTATGTAGTTTTTTTTTTAATTGTAATTTTTTTTATTTTTTTTTTAATACAAAAATGTATTTGGGTAGTTTTAGTTTGGGAGGTAAATAGCCAATTTTAGATGTAATGTAATGTATTTTTTTATTCAATAAAGGTATGTGGGTGCAGTTTACTAGTTGGCCACAAGATGGCCACATTCAAAAAATTCCTAGATGCGAACGATGTCGCATCTAGGAACTAAAAAGAAGAGAAGAAGTTTCCTGGGGGCAGAAATACCACGCTCTCTGATGAGAAAGTGTCGGTATTTCTGCCGGGGACTTAGATCGGTGAATGGGAATTATATTCCCATTCACTGATCGGGGGGGGGGGGGGGGCAGCGGGAGGCAGCGGGAGCGCGCGCACCACACGCCTGCAGCACCACTGCCTATCTGGACGCATATATCCGTCCAGATAGGCAGTGGTGCAGCAGGCGTGTGGTGCGCGCGCTCCCGCTGCCTCCCGCTGCCCCCCCCGATCAGTGAATGGGAATATAATTCCCATTCACCGATCTAAGTCCCCGGCAGAAATACCGACGCTTTCTCATCAGAGAGCGTGGTATTTCTGCCCCCAGGAAACTTCTTCTCTTCTTTTTAGTTCCTAGATGCGACATCGTTCGCATCTAGGAATTTTTTGAATGTGGCCATCTTGTGGCCAACTAGTAAACTGCACCCACATACCTGTATTGAATAAAAAAATACATTACATTACATCTAAAATTGGCTATTTACCTCCCAAACTAAAATTACCCAAATACATTTTTGTATTAAAAAAAAAAATATGGCGAAGTGGTTAAATCACCAGCAAGCAAAAAAAAAAATGCTCACAATAATTTTGATAGTACTTTTCCACCTACTTTTTGGTACTTTTTCCATTGCAAAGTACTGAAAAGTTTATTTTAAATTGAAGATGAAAAAGTATCTCCTAGGAGAAAACTAAGGAGAAAAAGTAAATTGCATATCGCTCATAGCCATCTGCAGCATACAGCCAGGCTATCTTCTTCCAATCAAACCACTGATGACAATTTTTGTCAGCTACATGGTGTATAATAATTGCCATACTAAATCAAGATGAATAAAGATCTTATCGAGTTAGGAGAAATTAGGCAGGTAAGGAAGATATATGTATGGTGATATGTTTCGAAAACGGGCATGCAGCCAGTATTTCTGGGGGCATTTAAGTAATTGAGTAACCAAAACAAGTTTGCAAAATATGCATAAAATCCTTTAAAAAAAAGAGAAGTTTATCTGGTAATGTAATTTTCAGTGTCTTTTTTTTCTGGAAGACAAAACACAAGTTTTCTGATAAAGATGTACCAGTAGTCCAAAATGAAGTTCTTGTAATCTTGTGGATCATGCATACCATATGGGATTACTATTACCCAGAAGCCTTTGCTTTTACAGAACAATTTAGTTTGGCCATTTTCCATGGGACTTACCCCATTACTATATGTGGTGGATTTTTTCCTCTTACTAGGAGGGGATTTCCAAGATGGGACAATTCTCTTAGAAGATCCATTACGGCAAATATTTTAATCTAATATATCTTATTGCACCAAGACATTTAAAATGGTGTGTAATATTTTGGTCTTCATACTCAGTTTCAGGGAGTTTTTTTGTGATACCTGCCCCTCCCAAAATCATTCTTATGGGATTATGTTTTTGTGTGTTTGAACCAGGGGTGGACATACGGCTGTGCAGGCTGCGCCACCGCAAGAGGGCCCCTGAAGTTTCGTTGCTTCAAGGGCCCATTAAGTATTGCTGTTTTTTTGTATTATTATTTTTTCCTTGGAGGCCCCAACTCCTATCCCCCCCTCACCTCGGGGCCCCCCTCATGCGGTGGGAGGGTGGCAAATATAGGAAGGCTCCGGCGGTTCCAGCAGGCACTAGAGGTTCAGCCGCCTGGTCTACACTGTCTCCTCTCCTCTGTATGTCGCTCGCACTAAACCAGGAAGTAGCGAGCTGTATACAGAAGAGAGGAGAGAACGTGGCCCAGGCGGCTGAACCTCTAGCGCCTGCTGGAACTGCCGGAGCCTTCCTATATCTGCCGACAGCCACTCTTCCACCGCGCATACCGGGAAGGGGCCCCCGAGGTGAGGGAGGGAAGATAGGAGTTGGGCTCCCCACCCGGCTAGCTACCTATTAGCCCACCAGCTACCCACCCACCCGGCTACCTACCCACCAGGCTACCTACCTACCTACCCACCCACCAGGCTACCTACCTACCCACCCACCCAACCACCCACCAGGCTACCTACACACCCACCCATGGGAGCTGCACGCCGGATGGAGGCTGGGACAGGAGGTCTGCTGCTGCAGGTGAGGTAAATGTTTTTTTTCTAAATTTATATTGGCAGGTGTATGTTCTGGGCAGGTCTGCCACATGATTGCATCTATTTTCTGGGCAGGTCTGCCACATGATTGTATGTATTTTCTGGTCAAATCTGCTACATCATTGTATGTATTTTCTGGGTAAATCTGCCGACATGATTGCATGTATTTTCTGGGCAAATCTGCCAACATGATTGCACGTATTTTCTGGTCAAATCTGCCACATGATTGCACGTATTTTCTAGTCAAATCTGCCAACATGGTTGAACATATTTTCTGGGCAAATCTGCTCACATTATGTGTATTTTCTTGAGAAAACCTGCACAATTATGTGAATTTTCTGGGGAAAGGGTCACCAAAACTTGGGCCCCCTGTCTTTGCGTTGCACTTTTAAAGGGAACCTGAGGTGAGAATAATATTGAGGCTGCCATATGTATCTCCTTTTAAGCAATACCAGTTGCCTGGCTGCCGTGCTGGTCCTCTGCCTCTTATTCTTTCAACCATAGACCCTGAACAAGCATGCAGCAGGTCAGGGGTTTCTGACAATATTGTCAGAACTGAGAAGATTAGCAGCATGCTTGTTTCTGCTGTAATTCAGTTCATTACTGCAGCCAAATAGATCAGCAGGGCTGCCAGGCAACTAGTACTGTTTAAAAGGAAATAAATATGGCAGCCTCCATATCACTCTCACACCGGGTTCCCTTTAAATTACAGTTAGCTCCGCTCTCATCTGGTCATTGCCACGCCCATTTATTTGCTGCGGTGCGCTTCGTTGTTACATAGTTACATAGTTATTTTGGTTGAAAAAAGACATACATCCATCGAGTTCAACCAGAGAACAAGTACACCAATTTTTTGCCGCACCGCGCTTTGCGCACCGCGGGTCATGGAGGCCTGTAATTGGAATTTTGCACAGGGGCCCGCTGCTGGCTGTGTCCGCCACTGGTTTGAACAGATTGTGATCTCAAAATAATAGAATAATAAAAAGAGAATAGTCACAGAAGTTTGGTGTCCATTGAAAATTTGCATATTTTAACTAGCATGACTAGATTTTTAACCATTTAAGCCTTCTGGACGTAGAGGCTACGTGCAAAAGGCCATGTGCGCTCCCGCGGCCAATCCCGCACATGCACGTTAGTCCAGGGATCAGTGAATCGGGACATGGTGCCCGATCATTGATCCCTTTCCCTGGCAAAAAAAGCGACTGCTTCTCTCGGAAGCCTCCCTCTTTCTGCCTCTTACGCCCCCCCTACCTCCCTCTAAGTGTACATGTTATGCTTAGAGTGACGTCATGTAAACAAACTCACGGTTGCCATCTTGTGGCCAAATAGTTAAACTACATCTACATGTAAAAAAAAAATTACTATTAACATCCCCCCCCCCCCCCCCCCAAAAAAAAATACCCAAATAAAATAAACAAAAAACATTATAATAATAATAAAATATATATATATATATATATATTTACCTAAGTGTCTAAAATTTTTAAATATCCATGTAAAGATGAAATATTTCTATTTTTTTTTTTATTAGAAGCTTGTAAATAGTGATGGATGCAAAACGGAAACAATGCACCTTTATTTCCAAATAAAATATTGTCTCCATACATTGTGATAGGGACATAATTTAAACGGTGTAATACCCGGGACTATTAGGCAAATACAATACGTGGGTTTTAATTATGGAGGCATTTATATTATTTTAAAACTATAATGGCCGAAAACGTAGAAATAATGATTTTTTTTTCAGTTTTTTTCTGATTCTTCCTGATAAAATGCATTTACAGTAAAGTAGATCTTAGCAAAATGTACCACCCAAAGAAAGCCTAATTAGTGGCGGAAAAAACAAGATATTGATCAATTAATTGTGATTAGTAGTGATAAAGTTATTGGCAAATGAATGGGAAGTGAAAATTGCTTGGATGCATAAAGTGAAACACGACTGAAGGCTGAAGTGGTTAAACAAAGAGCCAGAATAATACATTCAGATTGTTATGTAGATATTGTGGTCATTATTATAAAGTTATTTGTAGTAATCAGAAAAAGGTCATTTTTATCAGTCTTATTAGCTCAGTTTTTATAGTCCTGTTATTATGCAATCTTAAAGAGAAACCAAACTAAAAAAAATGTTGACTATATTGCACCCACAGGATTATAAATAGAAAATACAACAATACTGTACTACCTAGCTGCTCCTCCACCACCATTGTTTACGATTTTTGATATGTGGATTGCTGCATCAAATTCAGGCTACCACCATCATTAAAAACTCAAATACATGAAAAACGCAAAAGTATGTGATTTTTCTGCAATTTTGTTTGCCAGAAAACTGAAACTTTTGAAAACTGCCATTGCATTTTATTGCATAGCTGCTGTATTTATATATTACTATCTATCTAGTGATCACCTCTCAGCTCTTTCTGCTTCTTAGCTTAGTACAGGTCAGTTTCGGCAGTTTGCTAACCCTATATAATAAAACCCTAATGTACCTGCATCCGTCCCTGTGTCAGTGCTTTTTTGCACTGCGCATTTGCAGGGACAGACGCAGAGACACTGCGGAGAGCCGGAGGAGGACGGGGCCAGAAGGGGCAGGTGTGTGTATGCGCGCGCAGGCGTGCACATGTGCGGCGGTATTAGTGACAGACCTAGCCCATTTTTAAATGGGCTAAGTCACTAGTGTTTAATAAATGTATCTGACAAAGGAATGTAAAGAAAAGATAATTTTATCGCCTCTTCAGATGCAGCCAGAAGCTGCCCACTAAAACAAGTAGCTTTCCACTGAAGAACAAAGTGCTTTGTTCAACTGTTTGAATGCTGTTCTCCTACATTTTTTGTGGTAGTAGTTTTTATGCAGTAAATAATGTCTTAGAGCAAAGAGGAAATGCTGAGTTGTATACCACTTTAAGTTCGTTTTTTTCTCACAGTAGGTTTTGGAAATTGATTACCGGTAAGTTATGCCACCCAGAAGATTTTTTTTTTGTGTTTGTAAGTGCTACAAATTCTCCATAGACAAATCACTGGAAATTACTTTGCCACGAAAATAGCACTGTGATAGCCCTGGAGGTCATCATAACTTGCCTTTAATATGTGTACAAAAGAAAATGTCAGGCCTGAGCAGATTTTCACTTCAAAGCCATTTTTGTACATGTGGACAAACAAGACATCATACATACAGGTGTTTACTTGTGATCAAACAATGCCGTGGCAGGAAAAAGTATGTATTTATATAAACCCACACACCAAACATACTTGCTTGTTTACAATGATCTAACATGCCTTCAATATAAGATTTTTTTTCCACTATTTGTCTTGATACCAAAGAAAGGAACACACACACTTTAAAGGGACCCCGAGCAGTGCAGAACCTATGGAAAGATGCATATCATTTTAAAGCTCTCTTTCTCCTCTTTCCAATGATATATAAACCACCGCCCTACGCCTTTTAGTTTTCATTATTTTCGTGATCGAAATTGCTGCAGCCGCGACTTCGATCGCGAAAATAGAGAAAACTAAAAGGCATGGGGTGACGATTTAGGTGTCGTCAGAAAGTGGAGAAAGAGAGCTTTAAAATGATATCCATCTTTCCATAGTTATATTGTATAACACAGGGCGACTTTTTCTCAAAGTCAGCAGCTCCATTCAGCAGAAAAAGTCGCCCTGTGTAATACAATGTAACTATGGAAAGATGGATATCATTTTAAAGCTCTCTTTCTCCTCTTTCTGGCGACACCTAAATCGTCACCCTACGCCTTTTAGTTTTCCCTATTTTCGCGATTGAAGTTGCGACCGCTGGCAATTTCGATAGCGAAAACTAAAAGGCGTAGGGCGGTGGTTTATATATCACTGCAAAGAGGAGAAAGAGAGCTTTAAAATGATATGCATCTTTCCATAGTTTCTGCACTGCTCGGAGTCCCTTTAAGCATGGAAGCTTTGCATTTGATAGCAATTCATGAACACTCAATTTTCCCCATCTATGAAACTATATTATTATTATTAAATGTGAATTATTTAATATATTTTATATTATATTATATTATTACAATTATTAATATTACTAAAATTACTCAAAAGTATAATTGGAGTGCATTAAAAGTAGATAATAGCTTATACAGATATACTTGTGAGTGTCAACAAACAGTTCTGTCTCAGAGAATGGCATAGACCATTCACTGGTTATCTACATGGCCAAATTAGCAAGGCATTCAGTAGCTGTTAGGGTGCGTACACATGTCCAACAAGCGCACTACCTGACCAACCACAGGACCTGACCAACCGCACGACCTGTATGTACACGTCTAAATGCCGAAACAACCAAATTATTTACATACTGCTCACGCAAGCAGAATGACGGACTACACGATACGGCCGCATTCAAGCAAGTATGACTTCTAGAGTTGGGCGGAACGGTTCGCCTGCGAACGGTTCCATGCGAACTTCAGTGGTTCGCGTTCGCGTCCCGCAGGCGAACTTTTGCGGAAGTTCGGTTCGCCCCATAATGCACCATGAGGGTCAACTTTGACCCTCTACATCACAGTCAGCAGGCCCAGTGTAGCCAATTAGGCTACACTAGCCCCTGGAGCCACTCCCCCCCCTACTAAAAGGCAGGCAGCGGCGACCATTACGTTCACTCGTGTGCCTGCATTAGTGAGAGTAGGGCGAGCTGCTGCACACTCTCTCTCATAGGGAAAGATTAGTTAGGCTTAGCTTGTCCCTGGCTGCATACCTGTTCTGTGAACCCACCACTGCATACCTGTACTGTGAACCCACCACTGCATACCTGTTCTGTGAACCCACCACTGCATACCTGTTCTGTGAACCCACCACTGCATACCTGTACTGTGAACCCACCACTGCATACCTGTTCTGTGAACCCCCCACTGCATACCTGTTCTGTGAACCCACCACTGCATACCTGTACTGTGAACCCACCACTGCATACCTGTTCTGTGAACCCACCACTGCATACCTGTTCTGTGAACCCACCACTGCATACCTGTACTGTGAACCCACCACTGCATACCTGTTCTGTGAGCCCACCACTGCATACCTGTACTGTGAACCCACCACTGCATACCTGTTCTGTGAACCCACCACTGCATACCTGTACTGTGAACCCACCACTGCATACCTGTTCAGTGAACCCACCTCTGCATACCTGTTCTGTGAACCGACCACTGCATACCTGTTCTGTGAACCCACCACTGCATACCTGTTCAGTGAACCTGCCACTGCATACCTGTACTGTTCAGTGAACCCGCCACTGCATACCTGTACTGTTCAGTGAACCCGCCACTGTATACCTGTTCTGTTCAGTGAACCCGCCACTGTATACCTGTTCTGTTCAGTGAACCCGCCACTGTATACCTGTTCTGTTCAGTGAACAGTTTGGTGTGTCAGTGTGAAGCAGTACCTTAATTACACTACCTGATTGATGTATACACATGCAAGAAGTTTTAAAGCACTTTAGGCCTGTCATTTAGCATTCAATATGATTTCTGCCCTTAAAACGCAGCTTTGCGTCAAATCCAGATTTTTCCCGGGGACTTTTGACGTGTATCCCACTCCGCCATGCCCCCCTCCAGGTGTTAGACCCCTTGAAACATCTTTTCCATCACTTTTGTGGCCAGCATAAATTTTTTTTTTCAAAGTTCGCATCCCCATTGAAGTCTATTGCGGTTCACGAACTTTAACGCGAACCGAACCTTCCGCGAAAGTTCGCGAACCCGGTTCGTGAACCTAAAATCGGAGGTTCGGCCCAACTCTATTGTACACACGCAACCAACTGTACGATATCAGCCCAACAGTCGTGTGAGAAGATCCGACGGTTGGATCGGGCAAACTGTCTGTTATCAGTCACTTGTCTAGTCCTTTGTGTGCATACACATGCCTGATTATCGTCCAACAGACTAAAGTCAGACGATAATCAGGCAGCAAGTTGGTCCATGTGTACAAGGCTTTATCCCCAAATAGGTTTACTTACAGCTATGATATAAAAAGTATAGAATGACCATTATCCCTTACATAGATATAACAGAATTATCCCTAGATGACTATGTATATTTACCTGCATGTTGGTAATATTTGTGTACAATACCAAGTTATACCAAGACAAAAATACTCAAGAGTTCCATATAAAAATGTAAACAATGACACAGACCAATACAGCAATTTTCTGCTAATCTTCCAAAGAATTTAACTATTTCAAGCCAAACAACAGAGATCTGTGAATCAGAGGCGTCTGAGCCATTAGGCAGCTATAAATTTTCGCCTAAGGCGACAGGAAGAGGCAAGGGCGCTTCTGCACTGAGTAGTGAGAGAAGAAATGCCTCTCAGCTGACTCAGGTGTCAGTTTAAGCAGCAGCAGCAGCAGCAGCAGCAGCGGGCTGACTGGACTTCAGCTCAATGATTCAAAGAACCACAGTAATGAATGAGTCAGTGAGAGAAGGCACTCATCCTAGTCAGGGATCCGAGGAGTACAGCATCATCAGCTCCTGAGTCCGACTCCTGAGAATTCAGTCCCTCTCTCTCTGCTACTAGTAACTGCGTGGATGTAGAGACTGTAGCAGCCAGGCATTGACTTCCCCCCAGGCCGCCTTTCATTCAATGATTTAGGGTTGGTCCTGTGTCTGCTGTATTCAGGTTTGTTGATGTAAGGCAATGTAAAACACTAGGCTAGCTGATAAAAGTGCAATTAGAGGGCAGGCAAGCTGGTAAATATACACAGCATGATGTAGAACTCGTCTGGAGGGTCAGTGGGAAAAAATCTGTCTGGTCTCTCCCCATTGTTATAATGACTGCAAGTGCAGATAAGGTCTTAAACAGGTTGAAAAGTTTTGACAGTCCCTAGACTCCAGGAGGGCTGCTTGCTGACTTGTGTAAGAGACTGGCAGGGACAGCAGTCCTATTACCAGCAACTAGTCTCTGTGTAATGTGGGACTGCAATACAGATAAACTGCTCCATCTCAGGCTATTCTCAGTCTCACTCCACTCCTCCTATCTCTGTATGTGTATAGTGTATGTCTAGTGTGTGTGTGTGTGTGTGTGTGTGTGTGTGTGTGTGTGTGTGTGTGTGTGTGTGTGTGTGTGTGTGTGTGTGTGTGTGTCTCTGTGTGTGTGTGTGTGTGTGTACTGTGCGTGTCTAAAGTGTGTGTGTGCACACTGTGTGTGTATAGTGTGTGTGTGTGTGTGTGTGTGTGTACTGTGTGTGGTGTGTGTGAGTGCATGCCGCAATAAGTATATTTTCTGGTGAAACGCTCTGCTGCATAACAACTATTTTCTGGTGAACCCATGACGCAATAAGTATATTTTCTGGTGAAACGCTGCTGTATTATGATTTTCGGGGGTCTTGGGGGTGGGGTTCACCACAGGAGTGGCGTTCACCATGAGGGGTGCGGGGTATGGGACTGTGGGCAATCACGGGGGGGGGAGGGGGGCTGTGCCACAGGATTTCTCGCCTGGAGTGACAAAATGGCTAGAGACGCCCCTGCTGTGAATAATACTATTAACATAACATACGGCTCGTGCCTGCACAGTACAGCAGTTATTTTCGCCAGGGCCCGAGCCGCTACTGCGCATCTGCGCACGCCAACAAGCAGCTGGCAAGGAGATCCTCAGGGGTCCCACCGCTGGATTCCGTCTACTGAGGAGGAAGGGAGAAGCCTCTTTAGAATCCAGAGGTTTCTCACTCCCAAAGTAAGTACCGTCAAAGGACTGTCAAAATTATCCAGAGTATTTTCTTGCTTGTTGGTGGCTTAAAGGGAATATCCAGGCATCTAAAAAAAATGACATTTACTTACCCGGGGCTTCCTCCAGCCCCTTGCAGCTGACATGTCCAACGTCGCAGCTCCGCTCGCAGTCACCGACCCAGGTGCAGAGGCCAACCTGTACGAGCGTCGCTGTCAATCATTTGCATGTGGTGTCCAGTATACTGCACAGGTGCAGTAGTTCTGTGCCTGTGCAGTACACTCCACACCACATGCGAGTGATTGGCTGGGACCCCAGGGCTGCTGCCAGAGACATGTTGGCTGCAAGGGGCTGGAGGAAGCCCCGGGTAAGTAAATGTTATTTTTTTTTAGATGCCTGGATATTCCCTTTAAGCCACCAACAAGCAAGAAAATACTCTGGATAATTTTGACAGTCCTTTGACGGTACTTACTTTGGGAGTGAGAAACCTCAGGATTCTAAAGAGGCTTCTGCCTGTTATCTGCCTGTATGTGTCAGTGCAGCGTCCTCCCACGTGAGTTTTGGCAGCATTCCGCATCTAAGTATGTGGAGTTGTTCAAATATATTAATGGAATAGTGATTCCTTATCTATTGTTCCGGACCACTTTGCATATAGCAGGTCTCTTACATATACTTTTACTGCTATTCTATTTTTCACCATGTGTTAATTAATATATCACAGATATCTATAGGCCCTATTGGGCTTACGTTCATAATTGATGTATTCAATACACGGTTGGGTGCCTGAACGCCCTTACCGCTCCTCGGGTTGGGCTGGCTGGGCTTCCTAGTCCCACGCTCCCCATTCTACATCTCGCCCCCTCCCTTGTGTGGGTGTGGCTGGAAGAGTGTGCAGGCGTCTATGTACCTCATGATGTGTGCGCCTGGCCGTGCCTGTCGGTGGCCGCTGCGCCCGCCCCCCACGGCTCGTGAGTGGATGAAGCCTCCCGCCTCTCTCCCTCCTCCCTTCTGGGATTGGGCCGTGTGGGGCGGGCGCTGCAGGTGCCGATTGGCGAGCTGGAGTACTTTAGATGGATGTCAGGCCATCCCCAGGCCGGACTCTGTTCTTTCCAGCACGCTCTCCATTTGTGGTTTGTGATCAGAGGCTCAGGGCATTGAAGCAATCTGGGAAACGTTCTCATACGCCTATTGCCTGCTGTAGGATGGAGCTACCTTTTGCATAGATGGACCTGAGCTGACAGGACACCATTCATCTGGTACTGTATGCATTGCCTTCTCTGGATTATATCTATGTCCACGCTCTACTCCGCATGCTGGCAACTTGCAGTGTCTGTCGCTCCTGCTGATGTTTTGTTGGACTTTGCTTTGCCTCTCCTCAGCTTTGCAGCTTTCTGTTGCTTTCTATCTGTGCCCTTTGAACTGCCTGCCTTACACAAGTGCTGGATCAGCCGTTACCTGGATTATCCATCCCCCTTTATACCCATGGTTGTTGTGTTTTGCCGGGCTGCCTGATATCTAGTTGTTACCGTTACTGAGCGGACATTTCATTCAAGAACTCTCATTGGAAACACTCAGTCTGAGTCAAGTGGAACTAGCTCATGCATGGGTTTCTACAATTGAGTTTCTACTATTAGGGGGTCAGGATTGTATGGGTGTGCGTGTGTGGCTTGAGTAAGCGGTGTGCTGACAGCCATTAGGATGTTTCTGTTTTAATGTGTGATCTTTTTATTATGTACTTCAAATTTTGATAATTAATAAAATATTTTTGATATTTCCTTAAAACATGTGTTCTTATTGCTTGGAGCATATGCCCCGCACTAGTACCTCCTAAATTGTTTTGACAGATTTTTACTTACCCAGGGCTTCCTCCAGCCCCATAAGCGCGGATGCATCCCTCGCTGTCCTCCAGCAGGCCTCCATTAACCAGCAATCAGCTCTGGTATTCGGCTCAGTGACGACAGCAGGGGGCCTTCTGCACATGCGCGGACCTTCTGTGCAAGCGCAGAAGACCCCCAGCTGACTTCACTGAGTCAGACTAGGCCCGACTGAACAGAATACCGGAGCTGGTCGCTGCTTAACTGAGGACTGCGGGAGGAGGGCGACGGACGCATGCTTGCTTATGGGGCTGGAGGAAGCCCAGGGTAAGTACAAATCTGTTACAGAACTTGTCTCTGGGTCACTTTAAGAGGCATGTGAAAATATCATCCTGGAGAAAGCTTAGGAGAAAAAGTAAATTGTGTTTTTTGTGTGTATTTTTTAACACATGGAAATACATTAGATTGACTGTCCATGTTAATCAATGGGCTTGTTCACATCGTATGCATTTTCTGTGCACAAAGGAAAAGGAAAAAAACATGCAGTCTGCTGCCTTTTTCCTTGCACACTGTATTTCTACTTTAAATTACATAGTGCTGCCCAAAACATGACTGGAGTGGAAACATAGCCATAAACTTAGTCTACTAACTCAATAGATCACAAGATAAATTCACAATATACTAAGGGATGTACATTGGAGTTTATTTCATGACAGCAAATCATCGTTTCTGACACATGTCCTGACACATAGTAACTCCTAATTCAACAAGGTTTTCCTTGCCAAGTACAATAAAATGCAATTTATGTGCATGCCTGGGAAGACTCTGTGGAATATGATTCAGGAACCAAATTTGGTGTGTATGAACCTCGAAGGTTCTCGAAGCCTCCAGGGACCCAAAGTTCAAACAGTAAAACATTTTCCATTTCTTTGTCTTTTCATTATTGTGCTTGAACACAAGATGTCACTCTTTCCGTGACCATTTGACTAACAAGCAGAAAGTTACATTGTATTGTATGAGGATAAAAAAGTTTTGTGTCTAGCTAGCATTTGCAGCACATCCTCAGTCTATTGCTGGGGTACCTAAAGACAGGCAGGGAATCTGTCAGTGACAAAGCAAAAGGTCTTCACAAGTAGGATCTGCCCTTATTAATATTTATATAGTGCCAACATCTTCGCTGTACCGCGTATATCGTCTTGTCACATAACTGTCCCTCAGAGGGTTTCACCAGTGGCGTAGCTAAGGAGCTGTGGGCCCTGATGCAAGTTTTACAATGGGGCCCCCCAAGCACTCTATACATAACAATTGATAAGGCGCACCAAAACCTGCCAATGGCAACTACAGTGTCAGAGGTGCAAGAAGGGGATGGGGAACAGTATGTTAATGATTACCAATATTCAAATTATCTATAGAAGTGATTATTATGAGCACAGGATCAATAGAGAGCTAATACTGTAGTTGAGGAAGGGTCCTTCGGGGCCCCTCTGGCCCAAGGGCCCCGATGCGGTCGCTACCTCTGCACCCCCATATTGCTACACACCTGGGTTTCACAATCTACCCCCTGCCATAGTCATATGTCTTTGCATGTATAGTGCAGTGTATGTATTATAGACACGGGTCAATTTGGGGGGGGGGGGGGGCAATTAGCTTACTTGTATGTTTTTGGGATGTGGGGAGGAGAACCCACGCAGACATGGGAAGAACATACAAACTCCATGCAGATAGAGCACGAGCTGGAATTCAAATCAGGGATCAAGCACTGCAAGGTGAGAGTGCTAACCACTATGCCACCGTGCTGCCCTTCATATCAGTGAAGCAAGTCATCATTAAGCTAAAAAAACTAAACAAACCCATTATAAAGATAGCAAAAATATTAGGCATGGCAAAACAACTGTTTGAACCAGTCTTAAAAAGAAGGTTTGTACCTGTGAACTCGGCAACACCAAAAGACCCGGAAGACCACGGAGAACAACTGTGGTGGATGACAAAATAATTCTTTCACTCTTGAGAGGAAAACACCCTTCACAACAGTTGGCCAGATCAAGAACACTTCCCAGGAGGTAGGTGTATGTGTGTCAAAAGTCAACAATCAAGAGAATACTTCATCAGAGTGAGTACAGAGGGTTCACCACAAGATGTAAACCATTGGTGAGCCTCAAAAACAGGAAGGCCAGATTAGAGTATGCCAAACAACATCTAAAAAGCCTTCACAGTTCTGGAACAACATCCTATGGACAAATGAGATCAAGATCAACTTGTACCAGAGTGATGGGAACAGAAGAGTATGGAGAAGGAAAGGAACTGCTTATGATCCTAAGCATACCACCTCATCACTGAAGCATGGTGGTGGTAGTGTCATGGTGTAGGCATGTATGGCTGCCAGTGGAACTGGTTCTCTTGTATTTATTGATGATGTGACTGCTGACAAATGCAGCAGGGTGAATTCAGAAGTGTTTCGGGTCATATTATCTGCTCATATTCAGCCAAATGCTTCAGAACTCATTGGACGGTGCTTCACAGTGCAGATGGACAATGACCCAAAGCATACTGTACATTCAACCAGAGTTTTTGAAGGGAAAGAAGTGGAATGTTATGCAATGGCCAAGTCAATCAGCTGACCTGAATCCGATTGAGCATGCATTTCAATTGCTGAAGACAAAATTGAAAGGAAAATGCCCCAAGAACAAGCAGGAACTGTAGACAAAAAAAGAGAGAGCCCAATATGGTGTAATATGTACTGGTAGTAGAGAAAGAGATGATAGAGTAAATACAATATACTCACAAGTCAGTGTTACCTCTCAGGCAACCACTGATAATGCAGGTGGGGAGATTAGACCCCACTCAGGATTAAGAAGTCGTTCTTGTTAGAGAGGAAAAATGGAAAAAAACACGCCTCCACCAAGGGTGGACTTGTACAGAGGCGCTTGGCTGAATTACAGACCTGTTTGTAAATGCTCTATCTCTATTGCCTGAAGAAGCAGGGTCAATCCTGCTAAATGCACTGTATGATCTTTTGAAGTGTATAAATAAACTGCTTTATTGATATTACATCAATATTATCTTGTGTCTGCTTGGAGGAGGTAAGTCCACCACTCTATTTTTAACCTTTAGATACTTTTATTCTTTTGGAGCCTCTGTATTCCTATAACAAGGAACAGTATATAATGTTATAGCCCAAGTCAGAGCTGAAGTCTGACTGCCAGAGCAGTATAACTAGTAAATTGAGAGCCATAAACCTTGTCATTAAAGAGTAACTGTTAGCCCCAAAACTGAAAATTAAATCTCTCTTGCAATGTTTTATTTACTATTTAAATGAGCCAAAAAGGCATTGTAGAAGTTAAAAATCAATATAATTTTTTTTACTATGTATCCTTTTACCCAAGCTCCGGACGCAAAGCCGCATATCAGATACTGCTGAGCATGCATAGCATGCCTAGCTCTGCCCGACCCCCCTCTCCCCCCAGGACCAGGTGCCGATATATGCTCACCCCAAACAGCTGACCGCTCTGACACGGAGAGAGAGCGGGAGCACTTCCAGCGCCGCCACCGCAGAGCAGCCGCCGCTGAGTCACATGTGAGAGATGCACGTGCATCTCTCACATGTGACTCAGCGGCGGCTGCTCTGCGGTGGCGGCGCTGGAAGTGCTCCCGCTCTCTCTCCGTGTCAGAGCGGTCAGCTGTTTGGGGTGAGCATATATCGGCACCTGGTCCTGGGGGGAGAGGGGGGTCGGGCAGAGCTAGGCATGCTATGCATGCTCAGCAGTATCTGATATGCGGCTTTGCGTCCGGAGCTTGGGTAAAAGGATACATAGTAAAAAAAATATATTGATTTTTAACTTCTACAATGCCTTTTTGGCTCATTTAAATAGTAAATAAAACATTGCAAGAGAGATTTAATTTTCAGTTTTGGGGCTAACAGTTACTCTTTAAAAGGAACCAGAGAGGATTCAATATACATACCTGGGGCTTCCTCCAGCCCCATATGCACGGATCGCTCCCACGCCGCCGTCCTCCGCTGCCTGGATCCACCGCCACCGGGTCCCGTCATTGCCGCAAGTCGGCAAGTCGGCCGGCGGACGCGGCCAATTCTCCGCATTACAGGGTGCTCTCTCTCCATACAGATACGCATGTGGCTGCTTACTGCGCTGCCGCATGCGTACATGTATGGAGGGAGCCCCTGTGATGCGGACAATTGGCCGCGTCCGCCGGAAGTGACGGGCCCGGTACCGGCGGATCCAGGAAGCTGAGGACGGCGGCGTGGGAGCGATTCAGGCTTATGGAGCTGGAAGAAGCCCCAGGTATGTATAAAATCATTTTCTTTTTTCAACCCCCCGTTCCTCTCTGGTTCCCTTTAAGGCTGGTTCACACAATGCAACTTTCCATCAGACTGACACGTCAAATCGATAATTTCCGTCTCCTGTAATCAGCTCCCGATTACAGGATCGATTTAGTGCAGTGATGATCTGAAACTTGATTCCATTATCGATCGGGAGCAGATCAGACATGTCGGAAATAGTTAATTTGACTTGTTGATCTGATGAGAAGTTGCTATGTTTGTATCAGGCATTAGGGGTGTTGACCATTGGTTTTCTTTTAACTTTTGCTATAGTGTGGATAGGGCAATTTTATAAGGAACGTGTTGCAATAGTTTTATTTCTGCTAGCCATAAGGTGACAACAGATTAAATAAAATAACAATAACTAACTTACTTTGGCCTCAAGGCAGAAAACAGCTGATTACCACCGACCTACTGTATTTCGCAGCACTGTAGAGAGTATATTGTCTTGTCACTAACTGTCCCTCAGAGAGGCTCACAATCTAGTCTCTACCATAGTCATATGTCTATGTATGCATTGTGTAGTGCATGTATCATAGTCTAAGACCACTTTAGGAAGAAGCCAATTAACTTCTCTGTATGTTTTTGGGATGTGCAAAGAAACCCACACACAGACATGGTGAGAACATACAAACTCCTTGCAGATGTTGACCTGGCTGGGATTCGAACCATGGATCCAGTGCTGCAAGGGGAGAGCACTAACCACTACGCCACCATGCTGCCAATCATCTTGCCAAATACCAATTCACTAAACCTATTACTTGTAATGCCTGGGGATTATACTTTGACCACCCAGAGCAACAAGGCTGGTAGCTGAATAATGGAAGAGGCTCCACAGGTTGCCCAGAACAACTTCAGCTCTGGGCTTCCGATATCGCTACAAAAAGGACACAATGGCAGCGCAGGGCAATGTTGCGCTGCCTTAGCGATAGCAAGCATTCAGACAGGTACAAGACAGGACTATAGATTGGAGCGTAACTAGTAGCAACCGCAGCTCACCGTCATGTCCACAGAAGCAGAGCAAGCAGGCTAACAACAGCCACCAGCAAGCATCCACACATCCACACAGGCAAGACTACAGGAAAGAACATAACTAATAGCAACTGCAGCCTGTAGTTACGTTCCCAGAAACTAGAGTAGCAGGAATACTACCAGTCACCAATGTGGTGATGGCAGAATCCAAGCTATCAGGATAGTGGACTTCACTGACCCACCACGGATGCAGCGAACGTCCATCAGGCATGGAAACAAGGCAATATAGAATAATACAGAAAAATAACAAACGGCTCAACTAATGGATAAATATATATTAGCAAGTCTGCATATATATTTATCAAGAAACTAACTAAAGCACAAGTAATAAGGTCGCATTGAACTACATAAACAGATCTATAACAGAGTGACAAAGTGTCCAGCAGACCAGCGTACTGACTGCTATGTCGAGCGGGGTCTAAAATGGAAGGCAGACATTTATGTGGACCTCAGCCAATGAGTGCAGGCATGCAAATTCCCACACAGCTGAATGGTAATCACTCAATCCTGAGCTGGTCTGATCTGCTAGCTGACTGTAAATGCAAAGGACTTTCATAAGAAATACATGCAGTATTATGTAACAACATGTATGTAGGAAATCCAGGGCTATCCGGCCACAGTTCAGCTGCAGCAAGCAATAGGTGGAATGATGACAGCATCCTAAGCTGCCCTGAACTGCAGAGCGATCGCAAATGACAATGAGACAGACTCATTGCGAATGCACAACTGAATGCAAGCAGATAAGTCCGAACTGCCCAGTTGCAGCTCTACTGCAAGTGAGGCCCCGTTCACATCACAAACGCGGATGGCCATGCATGCGGAACGCAACGCATGCGAACGCACGCCATCCGTGTTTGTGTGCGTTGCGTGGCTGATCCCATCACTGAAAAGTGAAAGGGACAGCCACGCGTTTTTACAAAAAATGCGTGCAGCATGCATTTCCGGACCGCACAGGTCCGGAACGCATGCAGTGTGAACATCAGACATTGCACTCTATGCAATGTCTGATGTCGTGCGTGTTGGCCACCTGCACGCGTTTCCAAAACGCGGCTGGAAACGCGTGCAGTGTTAACGGGGCCTGACAAAACATGCTACAGGAGAGATCCTGACATTTCTGCAGTGAAAAGTAAAATTACCAACTAGTGAGATATTAACCGACCTCTGCGGTGAATACCTCAAGAAATGTCAAGAAAGTGCAATTCACAAAGATTAAACCATTCGGTAAATCAAGTAAGGCCTCTTGCACACTGCAAGTGATTCCGATTCCGATTCCGCTTTTTAATCAGTTTTTACATCCGATTCAGATTCCGATTTGCAGTGTGCAGGGAGCAAACTGAAAATGGGAATCTGAATTGGATGTAAAAACTGATTAAAAAAGCGGAATCTGAATCGGAATCACTTGCAGTGTGCAAGAGGCCTAAAAGTGTTCGGTATTTATTTCCAGCTTTGACCAGCTGGTAGCTCACAATCTCTATGCGGTACACGTTGAAAGCTATAAAAGAGAGCCAATGGGGAGAGCCACACAGCCCTGCTTCTCACCCGATTTGATCCGATGCACTGGTGGGCGGGGCTTCAGAGGGACACAGCAGGAAAATGAGACATTGAGGCCTTGTTCACATTGCATTCCATTCGCGTGTCTGTCTGAGTTTGGAATTTTTTGAGGTGATTTTTATTTCAGTTTCCCGACGATTACCTGCGTGCAGATTTCTTGAACCACTTTTCTAAGCGGTTTTGCCAAGATTGCGTTTTACATTTCCTGACGTCAGTCAGGAAGTGAACTCTTTGATCCGAAAAAGAATAAATACAATGTATGTATTCTTAAAAACACAAATGCAATTGCTGCACAAAGCAACTTTGTGAGTGTTTGCATTTTCCTATTCCTTCCATTAAGGCAAAATCACCTCAAAAATGACCCAAGCACCGCTTTTCTGAGTGGATCCGAAATGAACCGCTCAGATGTGAACTGTCTCATAGAGAATAATTGTGTAAGCACTTTCAGGACGATTTTGAAAAATCGCCAGCTTTTAAAAAAAAGCGAAAAACCCCTCTAGTGTGAACGAGCCCTTAAAAAAGCTTTTCTGTATCGCTTTAGATTTGTATCTACATATTGGTGCACAGAAGAGCTCCCTCTGGTTAGAATGTATGTACATCTAAAGGGATGTCAGGGATGCACTGTACAGGAAAAGCAACAATGCAAACACTTGTGGGAAGACTCACAGCTTCCTGTGTGACCTGCTCCACAGCTGGTGAGACTTAAGCCACATACACACGGGCTACAACTGTCGCCGCAACCAAGTGGCACGCGCATGTTCCGGCGACAGGTCCCCCGTGTGTATGAGGCACACGCCACGAACCGTCGCTTGTCAGAGCTGTCGCCAGGCAATTGACTTGGCCAATCGCCAGCAACAGCTGTCGCCGCAACTTCGACTCAACTGTCGCTAGTCCGCCGTGTGTATGCGGACTAGCGACAGCAACTCCATACACAATGTATGGCGCTTCCGGCGGAGGGAAGGAACCTTCGGCGACAGCTTCCGCCGAATCTGTGTCCCTCTGTGTGCCGTGTGTACGGCTGTTGCACAGAGGGACCTGGCGACGAGCTGTCGCTGCTTTTTTTTTTATGGCTCTTGCCACAGTGGTAGCTCGTGTGTATGAGCCATAAGCCCTCTTTTCCACGGACTGTTGATAGGCAGTGAAATGCCTCTCAAACTCTCACAACTGCTAACTGCTGCCTGGTTGTTGCTGCCTGGTAACTGTTCACTGCTGCCTGGTAACTGCTTGTTGCTGTCTGGTAACTGCTTGTTGCTGCCTGGTAACTGTTCACTGCTGCCTGGTAACTGCTTGCTGAGCAGGATGCTCAACAGTTCGTGGAAAGGAGGCCTTACTGAGCAGGGCTAAGTGAATTTAAGCATGGTTTATTTTCAGTATATTACTGAACCTTCACTGCATGCAAGGACATTTTAGTGAATTTGTAAACAAAGTATAACATACCTAATCTGGTATTTTACCAAACTAAATAATACTACCGAACTGCCCTTAGTGAACTGTGGCCTATGTAATCTCCAAATACATAATGCAACTGTTTTATGGAAAAGGTTAATGTCAGGGCCTGAATCTAAAGGGTCATTTGTAGCCACTGGATGGAAAGAGTGTAAAGAATGACCCAGCAAGCAGAGGAGATCCATTAGGCTGGGTGCACACATAGCGGAAACGCTAGCGTTGTGTAAAATGCTGCGTTTTATGCAGCAATGCTAGTCAATGGGACACAGCAAAAATTGCAGAGACCTGCGATTTACAGTATGCGTTCCGACAACGCTGGTTTTGCTGCATAATATGTAGAAACTCTGCCAAAATGCACATAATGAAAGTCAATGGTAATGCAATGGTATGCGTTTTTCATGCGTTTTCCGTGTGTTTTTTATATGCATTCCACCCCCCCCCCCCAAACCATTTTTTTTGCTGTATTTTCGCTTCCTGTTGTCTTCCGAGTGATTTGCATAAATGAAAATGTAAAAACGCATGGGAAACGTGAAAGCTTTTGTATATGCAAACAGCAAACGCATTAAAACGCAAAAAAAAACAACACATTGCAAACGCACCGAAAACGCAGTAAAAACGCGAATGAAAAGTACACAACATTAACATAAAACATGACATAAAACGCAGCCTTTCACGCTATGTCATATGTGAACCCAGCCTAAGGCCCGGTTCACATTAGCGGTCGCCGTCCGGAATCGGCGTGCCGGAGCCGGACCGCATGCAGAACGGACGGAACGGACGCACGGCATAGCAATGAAAGCCTATGCGTCCGTTCACATGCGTCCGTTTCGTCCGGACCGGATCCAGACTCCGGCATAAGACCCAACATGCGCTATTTTTTGGTCCGGCTCCTCCGGCAGCCGTATCCGGAGCGGAGCCGGACTGCCCCATCCGGCCAATACAAACCAATGAGAACCGGAGAGCGCACAACACACTGGCTAAAAATCCGGATGTTCTACCCCACTTCCTATGCGTATTGAAGCGGCGATTTTGGATGGGGACACATGGGCAAGCATTTTGGAGTGGAGCAGCAGTGACTTTAAAGGGGAACTGAAGAGAGAGGTATATGGAGGCTGTCATGTTTATTTCCTTTTAGACAATACCAGTTGCCTGGCAGCCCTGCTGATCCTCTGCCTCTAATACTATTAGCCATAGCCCCTAAACAAGCATGCAGCAGATCAGGTGTTTCAGTGGTTCAGACTTATAAGTCTGATCTGACAAGACTAGCTGCATGCTTGTTTCTGGTTTTAATCAGATACTACTGCAGAGAAATAGACCAGCAGGGCTGCCAGGCAACTGGTATTGATTAAAAGGATATAAACATGACAGCCTCCATATACCTCTCTCTTCAGTTCCCCTTTAAACGTGCTGGAGATGTTGGCAGTATGTCGGAGGTGGAGGTGAGTGCTAAACAGCGGAGGGCCTGATTCCACAGGTCCACCTTCTGCTGACCTCCCAGACCCCAACATTTTTATTCTATTTCTACTATCTTTTGCCAAACGGATCCGGATCGCATCCTGATGAACACCTGATGCAACCTGACCGGATCCGGATCGGATCCGGATCAGAACCGTACGGTTCCGATCCGGATCCGGTCAGGTCATCCGGTCCGTTTGGCAGAGAACCGCAAGTGTGAACCGGCCCTTAATCTTTAACTGCAAAGCCTCATGATTGTCAGTGTGAATATGCACTCCTGATAACTTCCCATTCAATTGCTGAAAACTGCAGAAATAGCTGGTGAACTGCTAGCACAGTGGGGCATATTTTGAAGTGCTCCATAGTTTTGAGAATTACCATAAATAGCAACCTGTATATGTATCTTATTTTGCACTGGGGAGTTTATTTGTTTTAAATTTAAATAAATTGCAACAGAATTGTGTTTCTTTTAGAGTCTTTAATAAAGATCCATCAACAATGTGTGCCATACACATAGTGGTGGTAAAACAGAAAATAAAATATGCATAAGATTGATGAAGTAAAGCCAACATATTTTTTTTTCCCTTTTCAACTCTGCGCACACAGAAAAGTTAGAACCTCTGTTGTGTTATTATTGATGTCTTTACCCCAGACTGGGGAGAATCCTCCTCACTTCCTGTTTTGGTGAAACACAGGGAACTGATTTGTCTCTGAAGTGAGGGAAAGCAATAATAAAGTGGAACCAAATTCAAAACTTTCTCTCTGCTCTAAACAATTATCAACAGCATGATAACCTTTATGGAAAAAAAATCAATATTACAATTTATGGAAATGCTAATTATATAGGTTGAAAAAACAATGTTTTGTAAAAAAAATAATACCTTTTTGGAAATGCTAATAAAACCCTGAAGTTTTACTCAGCTTCACATTTGCAGAAGGCACTGAAAGGGTTAAGCCTCAGTGTTTACCTTATGGTGAGCTGCAGAGCTCTCCTGCAGTCTGTATACAGTTGCTGATCAGGGCCGGATTTGTACTCTTTACCACCCTAGGCCACTGTCACCAGCCACCCCCCTTCAGTATAGGTAGTGAGATGACCCCTTCCCTCTAGTATACTGTAGGTAACCTGATGACTCCCCCCCCCCCCCTCCCTAGTATATCTAGCCAGATGACTCCCCCCTCCTTTCCCTCCAGCATAGGTAGCCAGATGACCCCTCCCCTTCCCTCTAGTATATGTAGCCAGATGACTCCTCCCCCCTTTCCCTCCAGTATAGGTAGCCAGATGACTCCCTAATCCCTCCATTTTCTATCCCCCCACCTTGCAGTATAAGTAGCCAGCTTGCCTTCCCACCGCAGCAGCCATCAGTGTCACTCATTTCTCCGCTCGTCTCCAGTGCAGAAGCTTCCTCTTCATTTCCATCTCCGATGCTGCTCAAGTCCGTAGCCGCTGGCCACAATGCAAACGTGTGCAGAGAGCAAGATGGCTGCTGCACAGGCAGCTAGCAGCAGAGTACCGCGGTCAGGCGCTCGCCTGATCTCCCTACATTGCAGCATTTGCAAGCTTGCAAATGCTGCACCAGTTTAGCCTGCTGCTTTGGTGCCCTTGCTTCTGTGGTGCCCTAGGCCATGGCCTAGGCCTAAATACGGCCCTGTTGCTGATAAAAACTAATTGGACAGGTTGATCTGCCTAAACAAATGCAGAATACAGAGAAGTGCATTTTTCAGCAGCTATATGTGTTATAAAGACTTTTCATTGTGTGCTGTGCAAGCGTGTGGTCCTTGCCACTGCTACAAAAACAATAAAAAAAGTACAGTAGAATCTCGTTATAGTAAACTCTGATATAGTAAACCTCTGGATATAGTAAACTCATCCCGTAGGTACCAGCAAATGTGTTTGTATACATATACAATGTATGACCAATTCTGATATAGTAAACTTTTGATATAGTAAACTACTTTTCCTGTTCCATTGGAGTTTACTATAAAGGGATTCTACTATATTGCTGTTTTTTCCTCCTCCTGGAAAGATTTACCAATCTTCTAAAGTTCTAGTGACAGAGACAGAAAGTGAGGCAACTTCTCACGAGGACAGACTCAGAAAATACTTAGTAGAAAATTCAGCACAGATTCCAGATTCGGCAGCTAACTTATTTGTGTGGTTTTGGGATAATTCTTTCACTCCTTTTGTTGCAGCTGTTCCACATCTATCCAGCAGTAAATTTATACTGGGCACACACGGTACTGTTTTCCCACAATTTAATTAACAACCCTATTCTGACTGACTTTAGGATTGTGCCATAAAGGACAACTGAAGTGAGAGAGATATGGAGGCTGCCATGTTTATTTCCTTTTAAACAACACCAGTTGCCTGGCTATCCTGCTGATCCCTTGCCTCTAATGCTTTTAGCCATAGCCCCTGAATAAGCATGCAGCAGATCAGGTGTTTCTGACATTTTTGTCAGATCCAACAAAATTAGCTGCATGCTTGTTTCTGGTGTTATTCAGACATTATTGCTGCCAAAGAGATCAGCAGGGCTGCCAGGCAAGTGGTGTTGTTTAAAAGGAAATAAATATGGCAGCCTCCATATTCTTCTCACTTTAATTCCCCTTTAACTTACAAGTTATCTTGCTGTTCATAAGTATAAATATTAGGTTTTGCCCTTGACCATGTGCCTACAATATACTCAAGAGTGTGCAAAGAAGAACTGCTGCTATTTTAAAAGCAAAGGGTCGCCACAGCCAATGTTGATTTGATGTACTGTATTCATTTTTAGTGCCCTTTGTAATTTACTACTTGATAAATATTTGCTACTCTATAAAAGTAATTTAATTAGTAATTAATTAATAAAAATTATTAAATTGCATTATGTTAAACTTTTCAAAATTTTCTCAACAGTGCCTAAGACTTTCTTACAGTATTGTACAGTATATCACAGTATTGTATATGAAGCGGATTCTGGTGAAGTTATCACTCTGTCCATTAATCAGAAAACAAAGCTGAAGCCTCCTCGCTCAGGGTGGGCAATCTCAATCACTGTGCCCAAATATTTATGCATGGCAGTGCAAGGATTCAATACTAATTCCTACTTTGTCATTACAGACAAGTATATATCACATGAAGCCAACATTTCAGCTTATGTAAACATTACAAGTATAGTGGAGAGAATGTAGGGAAAAGCAGGGCTGCTCATCCGGATTCCGGGTAACCCGGATATCCAAACTTTTTAAAGCTATCCGACCGGATTCGGATTCCGGACACCTGGGCCAAAATCCAGATAGCTATCTGTGGATATTTGGACGCCTAACACGGATATCCACGGATATTGCGGGTATCCGGATCCGAAATACTGTAACTAAGAAGATGACGTCCTTGAGCCAATCAGAGGGCTCCCAGCAGAAGCCCTAGCAACCAATCACAGAGGGGAACCCTGGCCAGCCCCACCTTACCTCATTTAGCCAATCAGAGGGCTTCCAGCCTAAGCACTGGCACCCAATCACAGAAAGGAACACTGGCCAGCCCCCCTGTATAATAAGGAGGGCTGCCATGATGAGACATATCATCTTAGCTTGCTAAATGCTCACCGAGAGACATGCTCCAGTGCTGGTGGCCTAGCAGCAAAGGCTGTACACAGTTATAAACCTAAAGCTGTTCAGTGATTAACCCCTTCACTATCACTACACTATTGTTAAATCGTTAATTAGCTTGATTGATGTCATAGTGTGACAGTTAGAGTGTGTGCTCCAGTGCTGTTAGCCTAGCAAGGGCTGTACACAGTGATAAGCTGTTCAGTGATTAACCCCTTCACTATCACTACACTATTGTTAAGCATCAATTAGCTTGATGTAATTTGTGTGAAGTCAGTGTGTGCTGCATGCAGCTGCTATGTGTCTATGTGTGTGCTGTGCACAGACCAGGCCAGCTGCTGCCTGCCGGCCAGCTATTAGCCTTAAGGTGCGTACACATATGCGACTATAGTCGTTTGTAACGATCGTTCCCCGATCTTTACCAACGACGATCGTTACAAAAAACGAACCACCGACTATTAAGGCAAACGACGAACGAGCCAAATCGCTACAAAAGAAAGTTCTGTCTCGGCGGATTTTAACCAACGACGATCGTTTGCAAAAGTAGTACATCGTTGGAAACGGTCGTTCGTACTAGGCTTGACATGCGCATTTCACTATTTCTCTGTGAAACTTCTAATTTTTATGCGCAGGCGCAATAGTTGCTTTACGTGATGTAACGTTCGTTCTAACGATCAGATCGTTACACACCTTTTAAAACTATCTTTACATAGGTCGTTCTTTCATCAATTAAAAGTTCGTTCGTCGTTCTCAACGAACGATCGTTGTCGCATGTGTGTACGTAGCATTAGGTATAGGTTAGGGATTAGGGGATAGGATTACTGTGTTATTGTGTAGTTAGTACTATAGTACTGCAGTCAGTGCTAGTAGTTGTTAGAGTAGTAGTACCACTGTGTTAGCTGTCTACAGAACTGCTGTGCTGTGAGCAGTGCCAGTGTGACAGTTAGTGTGCACCAGTGTCTTCTCCTCTGCTGTCTGACTGTCGCTCGGCACTTGGCACTTGCCAAGTGTCACGTGACACTTGGCAAGTGACACGTGGCAAGTGCCACGTGCCAATTGCCACGTCCGGCATGCTCCTGGCACACGTTACACCTGCTGCATTGCCCTGCTCCTACTGCCTGTGCAGCTCCCACCGCCAGGCCAGGGTGCCACAGGACATTGATACCACCTATATTTAGCCAAAAACACAATTGCTGCTTAATTTTTGGGAGGTTGGCTGAAAACTGTCATGTCCCAGTTGTGCGGGTTGGACTTTTAACACAATGTGGGCTGCACGACCGCTGTCTGGAACCTAGGCTTAATGTTAATTGACAGCCATTTTTTGGGGGGGTGTTGAAGTCCCCACATCATCAATTTGTGTTCCCCTTTACAAAATAATGATGGTACATGCCTCATTTACCCTAAAAACCCTTTTTAAAGCAATTTAAAGGCCACGTCCGGTTTTTCTATCCAGATATCCGAATCCGGCCGGATACCCCGGATACTGAGGTCGGATATCCGACCCGGATCGGATATCTGGGTATCCAGATCTGGATCCAATCCGGATTTTGAAAAGGGGTATCCGAGCAGCACTGGGGAAAAGAAACCTCCAGCAAAGCAACCAATCAGAATCTATGTTCCATACAGAAGCTCTGTCCTGTGTGGTTATTATAGTCAACTGCTTCAAACAGACCCAAACTCAGAACTTAATCCCTGCTCTGAAAGATTCACAACAGCATAATAACCTTTAAAGTGTACCTGCCATCCTCAGTTGCCTGCAGCCTCCGCAACTAGCCCCGTTAAGGCGTGCAGTCGCACTGTGCAGACTGGCTGTGCGCACTCCCCCGCCTTGCTCCCGTGGCTGGGAGCGTTCTGCGGCTGCGAGGAGTGCGCACAGCCAGCCTGCACAGTATGCCCCAGGACGGAGGTCTTTCCGAGGCAATTTGTGGAGGCTGTAGGCAGTGAAGAATGGCGTAGTAGGAGCGATCTGGCCGGAGGGGGATGGAGGAAACCCCAGGTATGTATCCATTTTTCATATCCCCATCTCAGGTTTACTTTAAAGAAAAACATTTCTTTGTTACAGCTGCTACAAATCCTGCAATAAGTCTGCAGTGTCTACTTCCTGCTTTCATGGGAGCAGACATAGGGTTAACATCCTGTGTTTGCAAATTAGCTGCTCTGTGGAGAACTGCCAAGATTCCTGGGCTGACACAGCTGAGAGATTAAATTATGGTGGTGATTAGTCACAGATGGGGGAATTAGAGAGGCTAAACTCTCTAACTACATACAGGGTGCTTTTCTCTACATATCCTTCTGTCCTGAGCAAGAGTTCTGGCCCACTTTCAGTTTTGCTCGAGTTTACTTTTCTTCAGTCTACATAAATGAGCCCCCTTGGATGGAAACACATCTATAAGCTAGTAACCCTCTAGATTGTAGAGCAGGGGCCTCCCCTTAGGGTCCTTTCTCACTTGAGCAGGAATCGCGCAACTCCCACTCAAGGCAAACCACTAGCGTTTTTTAAAAACCGCCAGCACATGTACCACTATGGCAGTGTTTTTACTGCCTCGTTTGCGGTTAGCGTTAACTGCAAACGTGTTACATGCAGCGGTTTGCCGGCGATTCGCGATTGCGATTAGCATGCATAGCACAGCTGCAGCGTCCAGTGATTTTCTGCGTTAATCGCTGGCGTTTTGTGGTTTTAAGTGTGAACGGAGCCTTAGTGTTGCTTGTTTTTTTTGTACTTCATCAATTGAACACGTACCTATATTGGTGATGTTTCAAACCACACATCAGCCCTGCATGTATTTCTGTGTTTTGTACAATGTACCTTCATACCAGTACAAGGATATGTATATCAAAAATATTGAAGAAACTTGAAGAATTTATATGCAAAAATACAAAAAGTCTTTATTAAAGACAACGCTTGTGCAAAAATGTTCATAAAAGGTATCCTTCAGGAAACATTTCCCATAGCAAAGAATTTTGTACTCTGTACATCACAATGGAAGAAGTTGATAATTCTAATAACCAGTTGAAGGGCTTGGTTTAAAGGATTAAAAAAAAAAAAAAAACAGGAAAAAAAAAAGAATTCTCTTTTGCAGTAGACTGCCAAAATTCTCCAGACCAGGCAAATCGCCAGAGTGCATTCTTTGTTATTTGCTCATCCCTAATTGTGATTTAATTTTTTTCTTTCCATTACATGCAATGGGATTTTACAAAAGTTGCTATATACATAATCCCCTCTTCGCAAATATATAACATGAATGGTGTTACTATAGCTGGAGCAGGCTATACAACTGCTATAGGGGCCTGTAGCACAGTAGCATGTAGAGCCCTATTATATGTGTCCCTTTGAATGTAAGCTTGTTCGGGCCGGGTCCCCCTATTGTGCCATGCTTTATACAGTACGTTTTATGTAGGTAGGTTTCAAATTGGCACAACCTATTCTTTATTGTATAAGGCTGTGTTATACGGTAGCACATGAAAGTTTGTGGACCCTTTTTTTTTTACTTTTCAGTATTTATGCCTAAATATAAACTAAACTACTTTCTATTTTGTACACAAGTGCTAAAAATAGATGATGAGAATCCAACTAAACAGATGAGTCATTTATGGTTGTTTATTAATTTATTGAGTAAAATAATCCAAAATTACATGTCTGTGTATTGTAAAAGTATGCTTACTTGTTAACCTGTCAGAGAAAAAGTTAGATACTTACCTCGGTAGAGGAAGCCTGAGGCTGATGATAGCAAATGACCCCTCTCATCCTGGCCATTGCTACTGTAGTCACCCATGTTCAGGTCAGAGATTCCGGGTCATCCCCACCAGGACTAGGAGACAAAGAACCTAATTTTTCCCCTCTGCCATCAACCTCCTGAACTCCACCCACGTTCCACTTCCACCCCACCTTTTTAAGTTCACAGACTTGGCCCTGTCACAGTCATTCTGTCTGCTCGGGACTGTAATGGTACTGGCTGATCTCATGTGCTCAGGCCTCATAGACTGTCACCACTATCTTGTATTATCTTGTTAAATGCTTATCATAGAAAAGTATATGAAGCCACTGGGTTATAAAAGTGAAAATTACTTTATTAGCAAAATTGTTGAACATATAATAGCCCTTACCCTTCCCTTAAAAAAAACGGTGTACAGAGTCCCTATATTTAGACCAGCCTCTGCTAGATAGTTGGAGTGCACTCCATTTAAGTCCTTTAAGTAAGTAGTAGCAGCAAATTCTTCAG
This sequence comes from Hyperolius riggenbachi, assembly GCF_040937935.1. Taxonomy (NCBI): domain Eukaryota; kingdom Metazoa; phylum Chordata; class Amphibia; order Anura; family Hyperoliidae; genus Hyperolius; species Hyperolius riggenbachi. The sequence continues at coordinate 99,926,323 of NC_090655.1, read as the reverse complement.
GGCCCTCTTTATATTTGGTCCTTATTGATTGAATATATGGGACAGCCGCTTAGGAGGTATCATACAATCTCCTTCAAAAGTTCATGTGTGTTGCGCATTATTAGAGACTAGGGGCCATATGCAATTGACTTTTTCACCTGAGTTTTCTCCAAGGAGATAATTTTTCATCTTCGATTTAAAATAACTTTCCAGCACTTTTCAACTAAAAAAGTACCAAAAAGTAGGTGAAAAAGTACTATCAAAATTATTTAGAGTATTTTCTTGCTTTCTGGTGGCTTAAGGGCCCGTTTCCACTAGCGCGAATTCGCATGCAGACAACGCATGCGGATTCGCATAGGCAATACAAGTGGATGGGACTGTTTCCACTTGTCAGTTTTCATTTGCGTTTTTCTGTGCAGGATTTTTCTGCACGGTAGACCCTGCAGAATTCGCCTGCGTGTGGAATGCAGGCGATTCGCAGGTAATGTATTTAATAGGGAAATCGCATGCATTTTTTCCCGCGATTTCGCGTGCGATTTCGCATTGAAAGTAATGTAAATTGACACAGGCAGTGACATGGTTAAAATCGCATATACCCTGCCTATGCGAAATCGCATGCGGAATCGTACCCGCATGCGATTTTATCAACGGTGATATGCGGCGATCGCGCACCGCACTAGTGGAAACGGGCCCTAAAAGGCATTTTATTGACAAGTTTAAAAATATCACCTAGGAGAAAATTCAGGAGAAAAAGTGAATAGCATATGGCCCTAAGCCTCTTAAACGCCATCTCATTACGTGCACGATCGATTCACACCCCAATTATATAGCTTGTAAGCAATTCAGGCTACACTGGCAATCACCAGAACTCACGTGTCCCCGAGTGTTGAATTAGATTTGTAGTCTGCTTTTCCGGCGGGTACCGCCAGCTATCCTTGCTGGTTTCCCTGCGTGCCGGATTCCACGTTGGGTTGTAGCGTAGTTTGTAGATGCCAGGCCGGGGTCCACTGACGCCGCCTGAGAAGTACTTGCTTCAATAGCACTGACGGCCCCCGCCATCTCCCCCGGCCTGGCAAATCTAATTCAACACTCGGGGACACGAGAGTTCCAGAGGATTGCTGGTGTAGCCTGAATTGCTTACAAGCTATATAATCGGGGTGTGCACCGATCGTGCACGTAATGAGATGGCTGGTAAATTCTGGTATGGAACCATGAACTAAAGCCTAAGAGAACCTTGGTTGTGCAGCAAAGCAATGACCTAAATACCAGAAGACGATTTACCAAAGACCAGTTAAAACAGAAGAAAGTTAATGTTCTAAACAGTCCTAATCTTCATTCTTTTCAAATGTTGTGAAAAAAGCTAAAGAGGGCAGTTCATGAGAGGGAAGCCACCAACATACCTGCATTATAGCTCTTCTGTAGGAGGAATAGGCATCCCACCAAAACAATGTGCAGGTCTACAGAATTCCCAATAACTTCAGTTATATCTGCTAGGCCTCAGACAACAGCTACAGAAAGTAAATGTTCATATACTTTTGTCGCACACTAATCTTTGACCTCTTTTCACAATAAATAAATAAAGCCACATAATGTTTGGGACTCATTTGTTTCATTGATTTCCAAAATTTCAGGTGCAACTAATAAAACAATAATAATAATAATAATAATAATAATAATGTCTGAGAACCTTGTTGCATGGTGGGAAATAACAGCTGTTTCCAACTGCCAAGCAACCAGTATTCCCCTCTGTGCATATGTATAGCTATAAAAAAACAACCTTTTAACCTATATGGCAATGTTAGTGGGTGTGGTTATAATAATTGCAGTGGGTCAAACAACATGGACAAAGCGAATATCAATCATTTCTTGATCACTCTACTTTTTTTTTTGCTTCTCTTTGCAATGCATTGATTTATTTTTTTCCCACTTTTCGCTAAAGTTCCTCTTTAATAACAAATACTTATTCAGATGAAACTTTGGCATCCACAGGACATTTTCCATGGTGGGTGTACTATTGGAGCTGATTTCACTATTAAATTGTTGTACCACTTTTGCAAAAAAATGTAAACTACGTATGTATAAAATGTACATCTGCTCCAGAGTTAAATGTATTATACAGTAAATTGCCCTTTTCCTAAGTAGACAGTAAAAAGTCTGATTTTGGACTAGCCCATCTACTCACAGAGAATTCTCAGGATTTTATTTTCAAAAGCACTAAGGGCTCATTCCCACTAGAAGCGCTTTTCTGAGCGTTTTGCATTTTATTAGCGGATTTTAAAATCGCTCCCATTCACTTTAATTAAAATCGCAGTAAAAATCATGGAAACATTGCCACGATTTTTGCTTACGCGATCGTGAAATCTCACAATTTTTCATCACGATTTTAATTAAAGTGAATGGGAGCGATTTTAAAAAATGCTAATCAATCGCAAAACACTCAGAAAAGCGCTTCTAGTGGGAATGTGCCCTAAAGGTTCGTATACACGTCCGATAAAGATCGTTCGTTACGAACGATTCGTGACGTTTACACGATATTCAAATTAGACTGAAAAGATCGTTCGTAATGAACGATTGTGTACACACGTGAACGATATAAGTATAAAGTACTGAACGACGAACGATAAAAAAATGCGTGCGCAAACGGAAGTGACGTTATGACAGGCAATAAGAACATGCGTTATCGGACGATCTTTGTACACACTGCAACGATTGAACGATTATCTTTCGAAAAAATCCGCCGGGTTGGATCGGTCCGATTGAACGATAACGATCGTTATCGTTCACAAAAACGATCGTTCACACTTTTTGAACGCACGATTATCGTTCCGATTGTCGTTATCGTTCGTTTTTGAACGATCGTTATCGTACGTGTGTACTCAGCTTAAGTGAACATCAGTTGTTCAGTCCAACTGCCAGAATAGTGTGCAAGCGAGTGGGGAGGCTGGCTGACATTGTTGTATAGATCCTTTCCAGGGAGTGCTTTTATAAACAATAAAAGGGATAAGAGAATCCTCCATGACATAATATGTCCAAAACCTGTCAGATTTGTCAGCCTTCTAATAAGCAAGAGAAAAATAGGAGAAAAATAATTTATAGTGCATTTTACTCTGGGAGAAATGTTCTTTTTATAAATATGCATACACACATTTTAAAATTTTCAATTTTTTTTTTGCGATAGCGGTACTTGATACCCATTCATTTTACCTAAAATAGAATTATTATTTAAAAATCAAAGTATTAAACGTATTACTAACTACCATATTTTCTGGCGTATAAGACGAGTCGACTGGACGTATAAGACGACCCCCAACTTTTCCAGTTAAAATATACATTTTGGCATATACTCGCCATATAAGAATACCCCACTTTTGACTCTTGGACATTTGTATACTGTACTGTATGTACTGGTGCTATACTGTATAAACAGGTACAGATACTGGGGCTGTACTGTATGTGGTACCCAGTATACAACCAGCCAATCACAGCAAGCAATGCACCTAACTGGCGATTGGCTGGTCGTGGGATACAAAGCCTGCTTTTATTAGTCAGCTATTCCTGTCTCCAAGACTATCATAGCAGTAGTGCAAACATGCCTTTTTCACCCATCTGGTCTGCCCTTGTATACTATTACCTTCTTCTCTGCCTCTCAGATCTCATACATGCGCGCCTGCACCGCTTCACTGCTGTCCTCAGGAGCGAGATCTGAGAGGCAGAGAATGAGGTATGGTAATAGGATACAAGGGCGGGCCAGATGGGTGAAAGAGGCGTATTTTTCTGGGCACAGCGCCACTCTCTTTTTTCCAAACCCGGGTTTCCTGGATGCCTGCAGCTTGTTCCACCCCTCAACTTACACCTTCCCAGTGAATTGCCCCCTCACCTCGTCATCGGGGCCGCTTTAAGTCACTTCTTTCCAGCAATCCTATTGAGTGGATTTTCTTCTACCATACTTGTAGAGCACCGCCCTTGCTGCTTTCATATGGTCGCCGCATACGGGAGGGATGCGACCGCTGGCATTTTTGAGCTACCCCACCATATGCGGCAACCGCAGATTCTCCAGTCCAGCCCAGAAGTTTCAGCACCCGCCCTATAAGACGACAACCGGCGTATAAGACCACCCCCGACTTTTCAGAAGATTTTCCTGGGTTTAAAAGTAGTCTTATACACCAGTCTTATACTATATGTACATAGAAACAACCATGATATGGGGGAGGGAGCAAGTGACCCACCCTTCTGTGTACACGTATTGACTTACCTTGTAGAACTAAAGCCTCAGATGAATCTTGGGCCGGACAGGGCATGGAATTTATGTGCTCTTTCCATATTTATGTGGGAGGCCCTCTTGTGGCCAAATAGTAAAACTACATGTACAAACTTTTTTTTTCACACAAAACATAAATTACATTTAAATTTAACTGTTTACCTCCCACACCCAAAAAATACTCAAATACATTTTTTAACAAAAAAAAATAATAAAATAAAAAAATTACAATTAAAAACAAACAAACAAATATAAACAGTTACCTAAGGGTCTGAATTTTTTTTTAATATGTATGTCAAGAGGGTATATTACGAACATTTTTTTAAATAATAAGCTTGTAAATAGTGATGGACGCAAAACTAAAAAAAAAATGCACCTTTACGTCCAAATAAAATATTGGCACCATACATTGTAATAGGGACATCATTTAAATGGTGTAATAACTGGGACAAACCGCAAATAAAATGTGTGGGCTTTAATTATGGTAGCATGTATTATTTTAAAGCTATAATGGACGAAAACTGAGAAATGATTTTTTTCCATTTTTATCTTACTATTCCTGATAAAATGCATTTAGAAAAAAATAATTCATAGCAAAATGTACCACTGAAAGAAAGCGCTGTCGATGAAAGCGTTTGTGCCATGATTCCCTATAAGAGAGTTCACATCTGAGCGGTTTGTTTCCAATCGCTCAGATAAGCGGTGCTTAGGACATTTTAAGAGGCGATTCTGCCTCAATGGAAGGTATAGGAAAATGCAAAACACACACAAAATAGCTTTGTGAAGAGATTGCATTCGCATTTTTAAGAATAAATACATTGTAATTATTCTTTTCTGGATCAAAGTGTTCACTTCCTGACTGACGTCAGCAAGTGAAAAAACGCAAAAGCGCCTAGAAAAGTGCTTAAGAAAACCGTCCAACACAGAGAAACATAAAAAAAGCATCAAAAACCGGCCCATGCGGACGGAATGCAATGGGCTCTATTCATAAAACCTTACCGCAAGTTTTCCGCTCAAAACAGCGGATTTTCCCGTCCATTTAGCAAAGTGGGCATTCATAAGAGCTGTTTCCGCATGAAAATCTACAATCCCCCAGCAGAGCGAGAAATTTCCGCCTTCTCCAGTGTTTTTCTAGATTTATCTAGAAAAAAGTAACAAAATGGCCATTCATAAAGATTAGAGGAAGCGGTATGTGGACGGGAAATACCGCTTCCTCTGATTTTGCGGATTACATACAAGTGAATGGGACAGACCTCCCAGAGAGAGCAGTGCACGGAGGGACTCTGCCGGCTGAGGTGTTTCCGCATGCCTTCCGACAGCTTACCGCCAGCTTTCAGCAGGAGATCTCTGCTCTTGCATCGCAGCTTTCAAGATTTTTTGGAATGACCACCCAGAAGTGTAAAATACCGCTGCGGTATTTTACCTCTACGAGTATTTACGCCACAAGTTTTTTATGAATAGAGCCGAATGTGAACAAAGCCTAAAGGCCTCTTTTCCATGGGCAGTTGAACTGTGTGCTCAGCAAGCAGTTACCAGGCAGCAGTGACCAGTTACCAGGCAGCAGCAAACAGTTGTCAGGCAGCAGTGACCAGTTACCAGGCAGTAGCAAGCAGTTACCAGGCAGCAGCAAGCAGTTGGGAGAGTATGAGAGGCATTTCAACCGTCCGTGGAAAAGAGGCCTAGAGCTCTTTTCTACTAGCAATTGCAATCACAGCAATTGCAATTTTTCATTAATTTTGTTAATTGCGATTTGCAAATCGAATCACTATAGTGGAAAATACTTCTCATGATTTCTATGATAAAGTAGCAACCCTAGCGATTTAAAAATCACAAGCGATTTGCGATTCAGCTATGTAGTGGAAAAAGGCCCTAAGTCAGGCCCAGTGCACACTGAGCGGTATTAGCAGCGATCCTCCAACCGCATCTGCCTGTGAAAACGCTTGGCTAATGTATTTCAATGGGATGGTGCACCCCAGCGGTTTGAGGTTTTTTAGCAAACCGCAAACGTGCCTCCTGCTGCACGGTTTGCAGAAGCGTTTCTGTCTCAATGTAAAGTATAGGGAAAACGCAAACCGCTCGGGAAAACGCTACATCAGAGCGGTTTTGCAGGCGTTTTTGTTACAGAAGCTGTTCAGTAACAGCTTTTACTGTAACAATATTAGTAATCTGCTACACAAAAACGATCCCAAAATCGCTAGATATGTTTAGAAAACGTCTCTAAACATGCCTAGAATCACTCTGAAATCTGCTCCAAAAACCGCTAGCGTTTTGAGGATCTGCTAGCGGTTTTGGTGTGCACTGGGCCTCATTGTTTCTCAAACCTGTCCTCGTGACTCCCCAACACTGCATGTTTTGCAGGCAACCTTACCTATGCACAGGTGGGGTAATTACTGTCTTGGCTACATGTAATCCAACCACCTGAGACACTAATTACACCACCTGTGCAGAGGTGAGGCTGCTTGCAGAACATGCACCATTGGGGAGTCACAAGGACAGGCTTGAGAAACAATAAATAAGTAAATCTCCCCTTTCTGGACCAGCACCCTCTGCCCCCTTAAAGGGACACTTAAGTCAAACAAAAAAAATGCGTTTCACTCACCTGGGGCTTCCAATAGCCCGCTGCAGCTGTCCGGTGCCCTCGCCATCTCCCTCCGATCCTCCTGGCCCCGCCAGCAGCCACTTCCTGTTTCAGTGACAGGAGCTGACAGGCTGGGGACGCGAGTGATTCTTCGAGTTCCTGGCCACAATAGTGCCATCTATGCTGCTATAGCATATATCATATACCATATAGCAGCATAGAGGGTGCTAATGTGTCTGGGAATGCGAAGAATCACTCGCGTCCCCAGCCTGTCAGCTCCTGTCACCGAAACAGGAAGTGGCTGCTGGCGGGGCCAGGAGGATCGGAGGGAGACAGCGAGGGCACCGGACAGCTGCAGGGGGCTATTGGAAGCCCTAGGTGAGTAAAACCCATTTTTTTGTTTGACTTAAGTGTCCCTTTAAGGACCAGAGGGTGCTGGTCCAGCAAACCGCCGCTTCCCGACGAACCGCCGCAAGTTACCGTCGCTCCCACCGGGCACGTCGCTCTGTCCCCGCCGCAGGCTGCTCTCTCTGCGGTCGCTATGACGGCAGAGCGCTGTGCGACGGTCAGGAGCCGCTTTCATTGGCTCCTGACCCTGTCATTCCATGTAAGCCAATGGGAACGGCTTACATGAATGACAGGGCCAGGAGCCAATGAAAACGGCTCCTGCCCGGCTCACAGTGCTCTGCCGTCATGGAGGCGCCAGGGCAGCACATTGCGGCGGGGGCAGAGCGGACTGAGCGACGTGGACGGCGGGGGCGTGCGGTCAATGGGACGTAGAGTTTACGTCCGGTCAGGACCGCAGCGCCCCCTTCCCGCCGTAGATTCATACTCGCTCAGTCCGCAGGTAGTTAAAAATATGGTGACCTTAAAGCGGCAATCTGCTGGTGAACACAGCTGTGATATGCAAGCTCTTTATAAAGCTATGATTATAAAGAGGTTATTTAGGGTGCTTTCACACCATGCACATTGCTGTGCACTGCGTTGCTGACTGTGAACATACTGCTCATATATGTCAAAAATAACTTGCATGTTATAGCATGCAGAGTGTGCACTGCGCTATGCCCATGTTGTAGCACAAGCTTATGCAAACGCACATAGTGCGAACTTAGTCTAAGTGACACAAATCTGTTGACAAATTCTGTAGGGCTAGTTTCACACGGGCGTTGTGTTGCACATCCTGTAAAAACAGGATTGCAACAGAGGGGAAAATTTGCATTGTGCGTTACACATGCAATGCATGCATTGAAACATACAGTACATAAAAAAAAACAATGCTTAAAGGAACACTATTAATTAAAGGGACCCTGAGTTGCACTTACCTGGGGCTTCCTCCAGCCCACCGTAGGCAACGAGGTTGCCTGGTGTCCTCCTGGCTCCTTCCCTGGTCCTGGCTTCGGTTACAGGACTACTTCAGCCTGAAGTAGTCAGGTCTGCTACCTGCTTCAGTGCAGAGCAGGGACAAGGTCCTCCAGCACCCAAGGCTGAGACACCAAAGTGCGCCCCCCCCCCCCATCCCTCCTACCCCAGCCGTCACACACTGATTGCTATTAGACTAAGAGGGCCACAGGGCCCACAACCTCCCCAACACCTTAATATCTAGTTATATGGCTTGCAGTCACTGCCATTTATCCCCTTTTCTTATTTCTTTCTGCTTCATACACAATTAGGAATGACAGCGAATGAATTGTGCGCCCCCTCCTACACTGCGCCCTGAGGCTGGAGTCTCTCCAGCCTATGCCTCGGCCCGGCCCTGCTTCAGTGTATAGGGCCATTACGCCGGCCAGCTACGCGTCATCACGCCGGCCATGAGAGTCCTGCTCATGCGCGGTTCATTCTTAGAGAACCGCGCATGCGGTTACACCTGTTTGTGACACCACAGCCAATACTGCACTGGAAATGTGCAGATTTATGTGTGAACCAGGCCTAAACAGGCACGCCTTCCGATAACGCACAGCACGCCTCACGTCATTCCAACAGTTTCCGCTAGAACGGTATTGCTGGCGCGCCCATGCGATCATATCGTCCAACGCATTGTATCAGTGTGAAAGTAGCCAAAAGAGCTGCAGGAAATGTCAACGCTGTATAAATCAATAGTAATGAATAAAACACATATGTTATAGTTAAACTCACCTTAGGCATCCCTGGCTACATAACATTATACTGTAAATAAAACAGATATAGATTTGAGCTGCTAAAGAAGGCAAGAAGTCCAGAGAGGATTCCCAGGGCTGCTGTGTGCACCATGTCCCCTTATCAAAGCATAGCTTTCTACTTCCGTCAACTTGCTTTCATTGCCATATTTGAGTGTGTCCAAGTTTCCGCTAGTTAATTCTAGTGGCTTGGTGGACATGAGACGAGCAGCATATAGGGAGAGGTGCTCGTGCTGCCTGTGGTGGTGACAGTAGTCCCGGGGGTCGCTGCGTGCCTCTATCTGTGCCTGCTGTGCAGGGCTCATCCCCTAACAAGAAGCATTTTCTGGTGATTTCAGCATCCTAGGATCCTGTTACAGTGGAGCTGCGTCACCCTCACATCACATGGTAATTGTTGCTATTTCAGGGAACAGGACTTGAGAGTGCCACAAAGCTTCTATTTTTTGTAATCTCTTCCTCCCCGGCCACTTAGTGGTGGAGTGTGATTATGGTGGGATGAAGACTGAGCTGTCTGTGATCGCACGTCCTCCTGTGTAGAGTAGAGGCTGGCTTGTGCTTTCCATGGATTGATCCAAGAGGGGGTCTCGCAGGGCAGGAAAAAGGCAGCTCTAATTGGTTTCTCAATGAAAGATAATCAGCAATTCCCAAAAGGGACACTGGATTAGCACTCATCATCCAGCACTAGTGCTCTCAGACTGCTCACCCTCCTCCCGAGTCCAGTCCATTCAGCAGTCAGTGGGTAGGAAGAAACTTCACCACCAGCAGGCACCTACTTTTCTCACAGCAAGTGGGAGGCTTCATCTATCTGCCTGTCCCGTGATTGAGTGACTACTGAGGGGGCTCCAAGTTCACCAACACACGCGGGGACAATGAGTGACCTAGAAGAGGACTTCGCCAAGATCCTGATGCTCAAGGAGGAGAGGATTCGAGATCTGGAGGACCGTTTGCTGGAGAAAGAAGAGGAGATCCAGGAACTGAGGAGAAAACTGCACAAGTACCAGTCCGTGCTGGCAGTGCCCACCAGTAGCCAGATTGGACCCAGGACCACCAGGGCGCAGGGCATCTCAGCGGAACCCCAGAGCTTCAGGTCCTACCATGACCTCACCAGACAATCGTTTAAAAAATTCACCAAGTCTGAAAGGTAGGAGGACCTCGCCGTCCACATGCAGATCTCATGTGCTGTCATTCTCATGTGCTGTCTTTATCCTGATCCTCTGCAGGCTGCCCAGTCTAGCAGTTGTGAATGGGTTAATTTGCAGGCTGGTGGTAGGAATCATCTTCTCTTTGTGGATATTTATCTTCCCAGCAGAAAACTGGCCAGATCCAAGGTTCAGAAAACATTAGTTTGAAAATAATGGCTGTTTTCCAGGTCTAAGTTAGTTAACTCCAGCAGTACCAACAAAAAAAGTGACTCCAAAAGGAGGATAAGTTTCCCAGTGGAAGAGCTACAGAAGGTCACACACTGAAAAGTTTTTAAGTAGTTTGACACTTCCTGTCGTAAAGTTCCACCTACTTTCCTGTGTGAGATTGCAGCAGCAGCAGTAGCATATATCAATATTAGCTGTATGGATTCCTCTTGTAGCCTAGGCAGGGTTTGCTCTGTTGCTTTAAGTAGATGTAAGCGAACCACAGACAATGGTAAAGTAGCATCGATCTAATCTGTCATTTAAGCCCCCTTTGGAAATTAAACAGAGGAAGTCCAGAGCATTATTGGCTTTTAGAAGCTGCGAGTACATGGCTGAAAATGCATGTTTCAGGATATTTAATATCCCATTAGCCAGAGATCTCCCCTCCCCTCCTTCTCTCTCCAGCATACTCTCTGCTGCTGCTCATCAGAAGAAGAATTCGTAGCTGTGCAGGCTGCACACTTAACACACTTCAAACGAGGACGAGAATAAGAGGCAGCTATGGGAGATAGTGACAGAAACTCTGCATTTTTCACATTGCCCAGTGTGTGTGTGTGTGTGTGTGCCTGTGTGTCACTGTTCCCATGGTGATGCCTCTTTTTTACTATAACAAACTCAAAAGAACTGATAAAGGAGGGATCAGAGAGAGAGGGAGCTGTTGGGATGAGATGGACAGAACTGCATGGTGGGATAAATGAATTGGGCTGGTGGCACTTCTCCGTGGTCATTGTGAAATTAACCCTTCCCGAAAAGGATCTTTAAATGAAAGGCTTTTAATGTTGACCCACAAAGGCGGGGAGGGGATTATCCTTTAAAAGTGGCATATCTATACTTCTGTGACCATCTATGTTTAAAGGGTTATTTTTGGCCACAGATCGCCCATTTGTACTTGGCCACCATTTACTGTATCATCTGCATCACCGACCATCATTGTCCATGTCAGGGTCTTCATTTTCTTTTACACACATAATGCTAAAACTGAAGGAGATGACAACTTGGTGATTAGTCATGTTCCCATCTGGACCAGGCCCTTACAATATGTTGTCAGATAATACCTGGGCTGATGTGATGTTACCTTTGCTGGGCTAGTGTGATGGTTTTCTGAATATTCTAATCATTATGTCATTTGAATATATATTGAGTGGTTCTAATGATGATTTGTGCATGTTTTATTTCAGTAAGAGCTTGTTGGTAGCAGACGCCTTACTCTGCATTGCGTTGCATTTTCCGACATAGGCAAGAGGCGTGGATATGTCATCATTATTGTGAGCCTTCTAGCTGGTTAGGACAAATTTGCTTAGCAAGCATAGCACCTTTTTTAGTCTTTGTAATAAATGGCCCCCAAGCCTGGAAGTGTGGCGCTAAATCCATCTTAAATGTATGTTAGATTCTTTTTTCTACTAATACGCCATGAGTTTTATTATATTACGGCAGAAAAGTGGACATTTATGTGATGTTCATATCCAGGTGATGAAATGTTAAATAATACACAGAATAGGTGAATGATTGAACTGTATTAGTTTTGAGGATTGTTGCTGGATTATTTTGGACAGCTGTACACATTCTAGTGATGATATGCATGTACACTGATCACCTACAGCTATAAAGGCCCTGGCAGTTAAAGCAAAGACGAGGTGAAAATAAACTGATGAAATAAACAAGTGTATCTATCCTCCTTCTCCTGAAAATGACCTTTTTTTTATATCCCACAGTTTCATTGTCTCTGCTCAATGACACATGCATTGGAGTATGCCAGAGCCAAAATCTATGAACTATTTACCCTTTTTATCTCTTTCCTGCTCTCAGAAGCCTTTTTCTGCCAGGAAAGTGTTGTATGGCTTTAATTCCTTATCGGTGAGGGTTACGCTATGGTTTGACCTACTACTGACCTGGACAGAAGCTGTCACTTGCTTACCTGATTTTTAACTCTTTCAGACAGAGAAAGAAAAGGAACACAGTATAGTTATCTTGGTGTTAGGCACTGTACATACACGTCTATCTCACCATGTCACATGTCAACTTGTGTATTCTTTAAAACGAATAACATTGCTTAGCGCCTTAAAATGGCACCTGTCAAGAGGAGATATGTTACAGAGCAAGTGAACAGTCAGTCTTTAAGTGAAGTGAGGAAATCAGGAAAAATGTACCTGAGTGTGAGGATCTGAGCAACTTTAACATCGGCCAGATTCTGTAGCACAGATTGTCAATAAACCTATATGCAGTGCATTGCATCTTGCTATGAATGGGGTGACATAGTTGCATATTTGTCAGAATACTTATGTTGACCCACATGCCTAGAGTGGGCTTATAAGGATCAGAACTGGACTGGAGTCATGGAAGAAGGTGGCCTAGTCTTATGAATCATACCTTCATATTCCTCCAGTCTCAGTCCAGTCAAGCATCTGTTGGATGTGCTTGAAAAACAAATCCCATCCATCGAGGCCCTACCTCACATCTTAAAGAGAACCTGAGATGACACACACACATAAAATCATGTATACCTGGGGCTTCCTCCAGCTCCTTTTGGCCTGATTGCTCCCTTGGTGCCATCATCCGCCTCTTGAATCCACCATAAGGGCTCCCAGTAACTTTGGCCAGTCAGGACTTACTGCGCATATGTGGAATGACTGTGCTTCCGCCGCCAGGAGTGTTTTGCGCCTGTGCAGTACTACTGCGCATGCACAGAACTCTCCTGGCCACGGGAGCATGACGGGGAAGCGCACGTAGCCGCACTGCACATTTGCCTACTGGCCCCGACTGAGTGAAGTTATTGGGAGCCCTTACGGAAGATCCAAGAGGTGGAGGACAGCACAGAGGGAACGATCAGGCTGAAGTGGGCTGGAGAAAGCCCCAGGTATGTATGAATTTTTTTTTTGTGTCATCTCAGGTACAATTTAAGGCTCGTACCCACCATGCAATTTTTCCGATTATATTTCACGAGAAACTATCATTTTCCATTACAACGCAACATCTAACATCGTTTAACTAATTTAAGTTAAACAATGTTGCAAGACGTTGCGTTATAGTGGCGTGTGGCGTTCCGATCCCAGTAGAATCCCACGCAAAAAGTATTGCGATTGTTTTGCACCATTCGTATGGCTTTGTGCGTACTGCGTACCCACTGTAGAAGATGGGAACAGTTGGTAGTCAGATCGTGGGTAGCTGGTAGTTCCCTGATCCATCTTCTGCCATCTTCTCATGGATACAAAGCTCAACTTGATGTAAAGGATCTGCTGCTAACACTTTGGTGTTATACTACAGGGTACTTTCAGAGATTTTGCAGAGTCCATGCCTCAATGAGTCAGAGTTGTTTGATGGTACAAATGGGAATAGGCAGGTGGCTTTATTGTTTTGGGTGATCGGTGTACGTCGTAATCAGATATCAGATTTTAAAGATTAGCGGAAAATAATTTGGTTGCTATAGGTTAGGAAATTGCCAAATAAGCTGAGTAATGAGTTAACGCACTAAAGCTGAAATATTTACAGCTAATGACGGTGCCTTAGATCTTTTCTTATGGGATATACATTATAACTGTCCCCCTCCTTCCCCAATTCCCATGCTGATAGTCATCACAGTGAAGCTTATTTACAAGCTGAAAAAAAGTTCCAAAATACTGCTTAACCCCTGATCACATTTCCATAAGGAGAAAGCTCTGTATCCTAACAGACATTCGAAATATAGCAGGAATGCGGACATGTATTAAAATAGTGAACAGTTGTTGATTTTTAAGTAGTGGCAACGACAAAGGCCAACGGATTGTGATTGGAGTAAGAGGTCTAATATAGACACATCCTGTCTGAAATAGTAAATATGTGGTCACAAAAAGGTCACGGGCAAAGTTATATTCGGGCCAATGTACCCTTGAGGTGATGGTCACTGTATCGGATTATTTTGACAACTTATCCCATGGAGATCCGCCTCCACTTAGGTCTATTTTGTCCTGCACAAAGTGCCTCTATTTATTCACCCCAATTACACCATTGCGCAGTGATGTCATAGAGCTGAAATTGTGCCGTGCTGATCTCTTGACAGAAAGAGCTAATGCTGCAATGTCATCGTTACTGTGTATTTGTTCAGCAGCACACTGCCTAGGCCCAGTAGGTTCATTAAAGATGGGCTGGTCTGACTTATGCTTAGTTTACAAGTCTTTTTAGTTTCTTGCCCCAGGTGAAGCTTTATCACCCTGTATCTCCTTAGATGAGAGTTTTTTGGGGGTTGTGAAATCTCAGCATGATGTTTTTCTGAACAGATGGCTCAACAAGGAAGTCAGTGTATTTGTACCATGCAGAACTTATGTTCCTGGATAGTGTTGGGAGGTGAAGCATTGAGGCCAAACTCGTACAGTATTTCTTTTTTTTATTATTGAAAATAAACACATTAACACGGCCATTGCTGGATTATATGCTACAGGCAGTAGCTGCAGTGCTCACCGGCAAATAGCTGGCAGTGGGAAAATGTTTATAAAACATCCCTGCAGACATAATAATAATTATGTGCATCAATAAAATATGTATTTAACCACTTCACCCCAAAGCAGTTTCCTCCCACATCCCAAAAACATACAGATAAGTTAATTGGCTTCCCCCTAAAAAAATTGGCCCTAGACTATGATACATGCACTACACGATATAGACATATGACTATGGTAGGGACTAGATTGTGAGCCCTTCTGAGGGACAGTTAGTGACAAGACAATATATAATCAGTACAGTGCTGCATAATATGTCAGCGCTATATAAATATTTAAATAAATAAATCGGACGGACGAGCGATTTTCACCTTTCAGTGCTCATCCCTTTCATTTGCCAATAGCTTAATCACTACTAATCACAATGGAATGATTTATATCTTGTTTTTTTTGTCACCAATTAGGCTTTTTGGGGTTGATATTTGTTTTCAGTAATTACCTTATTTTCTATGCATTTTACAGGGAAAAACAAGGAAAAAATGAAAAAATACACTGTTTCTCCAATTTCATTCCCTATAGTTTTAATATAAACACTGGTACTGTACATACTGTAAAACCCACCCATTCGGCTTGATTCACAAAGCCGTGCTAGCACGCTTGTGATAAGCCCCTTAGTTTAGGCGTGATTAGTTCTGATCACGTGCAAAGTCCGGCGCGCAAAGTTTTGCGTGCGCACAGTGCAGCGCGCAGCATGGTGCGTGCAAAGTGCCCATTCATCTCTATGCGACATTTCGTGCGCACCACGCTGTGTGCGGGACTTTGCGCGCGATGTGATTCACAAAACGGTGCTAACCTACTTAGCACCCTGCTTATCGCGCCCAAAGGTGCTAGGTAGGTTAGCACGGCTTTGTGAATCAAGCCCATTGTATCTGCCTATTTTTCCTTGTTATCACAACATTTTAATTATGTCCCTAGTACAAAGTATGGTGACAATATATTATTTGGAAATAAAGGTGTATTTTTTCTATGATGTTTTTTTCCCTCACTAATCTCACGTGCACGGCGGCAGCAGCATTGTTTGACTTATAAAAACGTCCTGGAGCCGTTTAGAGGCTCTAGCAGGACGTTTTTATGAGTCTGGTTGTCATTAAGTGGCCCTGGCCCATACAAACCCAAATGGCTTTTAACTGGGGGGAGATTACCTCAACCCACCCCCCGCCCCCGACACACACACACACACACACACACACACACACACACACACACACACACACACACACACACACACACACACACACACACACACACACACACACACACACACACACACACACACACACACACACACACACACACACACACACACACACACACACACATTCTCTCTCTCTCTCCCTCCCTCTCTCTCTCTCTCTCTCTCTCTCTCTCTCTCTAGATACAGAGGGTAATAGTGACAATCAAGTTAAATCAATAAATTTCAACGGAATTTCCAATTTTCGCAGAACGTTATTTTTTTTGTCAGTTAGCTAATTGTAAAAATTAATATTTGTTAATTTTTGTTTTGCGGAATCCGCTATTTTTTGTGGATGTACACTATTATGCAGAAACCACATTTCCAATCGGCGACCACAGTAAAATTCTGCATTCTCTGATTGGCCCAATACTTCCAAGTCTTCTGATTGGCTTAAAATGTAAGAGTCTTTGTAAGTCGGTATTCCGTGGATTTACGATTTTCGCTGACTGATTTCTGCATACTGATTTCCACTATGGAAAATTGGAAATCTGCGGAATTCATAAACTCATCCTAAATCTGGATATTTGCTCCATTTTCACACCATTTCAGTTCAAGTTTCCTTGCACTGATAGTTCTGGCAATTCTGCCTCAGTGTGTGTGTGTTTGAGCTTGTCTGTGGCCTAACATTCTGACCATCAGGTTATTATTGTTAGTATCACCATCAGGGTGTTACCAACAATAATATACAGCCCTGCTTATTAGGCCCGGTTCACATTAGCGGTCGCCGTCCGGAATCGCCGTGCCGGACCGCATGCGGAACGGACGCACGGCATAGCAATGAAAGTCTATGCGTCCATTCGCATGCGTCCGTTCCGTCCGGACCGGAGCCGGACCGGATCCGGACTCCGGCGTAAGACCCAACATGCGCTATTTTTGGGTCCGGCTCCTCCGGCTGACGTATCCGGAGCGGAGCCGGACTGTTGCATCCGGCCAATAGAAACCAATGAGAAACGGAGAGCGCACAACACACTGGCTATAAAAAACGGACGTTCTACCCCACTTCCTATGCGTATTGTAGCGGCGATTTTGGATGGGGACACATGGGCAAGCATTTTGGAGTGGAGCAGCAGTGACTTTTAACGTGTTGGAGATGTTGGCAGTATGTCGGAGGTGGAGGTGAGTTCTAAACAGCGGAGGGCCTGATTCCACAGGTCCACCTTCTGCTGACCTCCCAGACCCCAACATTTTTATTTTATTTCTACTCTCTTTTGCCAAACGGATCCGGATAGCATCCTGATGTACACCTGATGCAACCTGACCGGATCCGGATCGGATCCGGATCAGAACCGTACGGTTCCGATCCGGATCCGCTCCGGATCCGGTCAGGTCATCCGGTCCGTTTGGCAGAGAACCGCAAGTGTGAACAAGGCCTTATTGTTAGTAATATTATGCTCTCATTGAAGAGTAGTTCCCTGTAGATAGATGTATCAATTAGGATTAAATAATGTAGATACATCAATAACATTTGAACTAAACATGTGCAGGCGCCTAGCAGAAGCAGGAAGTGTGAAAGAGTGACTGTCTGTACATACTTACAGTTCAGGAGTGTACAGGAGTAAGAAAATGTACAAAGATACAGAATATATACGCTGACAGCGCTGTGCCTTTATCTGCTAGGGGAGGAAAAAACAGATGTAAATCATTAATGGAAGATATTATTTTAAGGAGGCATTCCAGGCTGCAAACAATAACTAGCAGAAAATGGAAGAATTCTGAAATCAGTATATAGGAACTGATTTTATGTTTTGATGCTGAAAGGTTGCTGATAGGCAATCTGAGGTATGCTCATCTCCAACTAAGTTTATTTATTTTCCTCCAGGCACTCCGGTTTCCTCCCACACCCTAAAGACATACAGATAAGTTAATTAGCTTCCCCCTAAAATTGGCCCTAGACTACAGTACATACATAGACATATGTGTATGGTAGGGATGAGATTGTAAGCCCCTCAGTTAAGCTACATACACATGAGGCATGAATGTCTGCAGTTGCATGGAGACAAGCAACAGTTGAAAGTCTCCAGCAACGACAGTTGTATACAAGAAACGATTGTACACACACGGCAACAACCTGTCTGCAACATAGCGGAAACTGTTGCTCAGCAACTTCTGTCGCAGGTTCAATGAACTGTCGGACTCACAAGAGTTGCTAGAGACTAGCATACACACGACTGCACCGACTTGAGACTAGGGACGGTTGCTGCAACAGCTGTTGCCGGGGATTGAACAAGTCAATTGCCTGGAGACAGCTCCGATTAGCAACAGTTGCTTGCGCGCGCCTCATACACATGGAGGACCTGTTGCCGCAACATGCACGCGCCATGTGTTTCCAGCAACAGTTGTAGCCCGTGTGTATGGGCCTTTAAAGGCCCATACATGCGGGTTATAACCTTCTACAACTCTATAACAAGAAAAGTTTTAGGTGGATGAATTTAATGTCCATCTAGACCGAAAATTTGACTAACACTTTATGCACAAAATACATTTGCCTAAAATGTAGATTTTTTTTAGCTTGCATCTGCAGGAAGGAAGGTTTTGTAAAAGGATAAAAATGAGAGGTGTTGTCCATAGCAACCAGATTTCAGTTAGGGTTTATTTACTGCAGGTAGAAAATGATAGTTAGGAGTAGGCAGAGCACAGTTATGTGAGTATCAGTGTGAGAGGTTATGGCTGGCACTGCATGTGTTACACCATACGTGGCAATGTCGGAACGTGTGACCCTGTAGAACGATTAGTCATTTCACTGACTCTTTAACAATTACCTTGAATTCCCCAGTGGAATACGCTGACTTTCACAATGGAGCTGTTACTTGTCATACACACCATAGGAAAGACAATTACCAGTAAAGCCATCCTGTATCTCTGCTGACTGATAAGATATGTGCAGTGAGTGATGCTGAACAATCACATAATGCCATTTGCATCTCACAATGTCATTCCTATTTTTCTGGAATATTTTATCTAGCTGCTACTAATCCAGCTATCTATTGGGTGTGTTATTTAATTCTGCCAACATGTCATTGCATGAAATCAGTCTTCAGGACACTGCTGAAGGGCCTAAGTTGGCTTCACTTCAGTGTTGGAGGCCTTGTTATCTAACTTATAGAGGTGGCGCTGGTTCCATGGCAGATCACACTCTGCATCTCACTAAGTGTACTGCATAAAGGTGCCCATTGACCTGCAAGTTAGGTTGTAGAAGAAGGTAGGCCAGCAAGCTCACATAGCCAATCTAACATCCATACACTAGCCTACAGACTCAGTAGAGGGATGGCTGCTAAAGCAAAGCGTATTGGCAGCTTTTTAATGCAGCGGGGAGTAGAATTTCTCCATTCAGGGCTCATTCACATCCAGTGCATTTTTGGCATTTTTTTAAGCGCTGGCGATTTTCAAAATTGCCCTAAAAACGCTTGTGTAATGATTCTCTATGAGAGAGTTCACATCTGAGTGGTTTCTTTCCGATCCGCTCAGCAAAGTGGTGCCTGTACCGTTTTTGAGACGATTTTGCCTCAATGGAAGGTATAGGAAAAATGCTAAAATGCTCACAAAATCGTTTTGTGCAGGGATTGCGTTTTTAAGAATGAATACATTGTATTTATTCTTTACCCGGTCAAAGAGTTCACTTTATGACTTGCGTCAGGGAGTGAATTAAAAAAGCGCTCTGAAAAAGCGCTTAGAAAATCGCTTTTAAAAAAACGCAGTGTGCAGTGGAGTGCTGGATGGCGCTAAAAAAAAATCGCACACAAAATCGCAAAACGCTTCGATTTTAGATGTGAACAAGGCCTCACTGAGGATATGTTGCCATTATTAACTACTTTGCATCCAGACCTTGTTTCCCCCCTATGGACCAGAGCAGTTCTGACGTTTTAGCTATGACTCTATTTAATCAGCAATAATAAATGAAGTATATATTGTTGTTTGTTTTTTATTCAAAATAAACTAGACTTTCATTGTATGGCATTTTTTCTCTAGAACAATTTTGTTTTTATGCATTTCAATGGGAAAAAAGAAGAAGAAAAAAAACACATTTCTCAGTTTTACCAATTCCAGTTCAGTAATAAAAACGCTACTGGAGATAACAAAAAACTAATTTTATTTAGCTCTTTCTCCCGTTTTATCGCAAAACTTAGATTATGTTTCTGTCGCAATTTATGGTGAGGATTTTTGATTCTGAAATAATGCTACAATGTGTATTTTCACTACGAGAAAATAAAAGTATTTTTAATGGTGAAAATCAATCTTATTGGCTCAGGGAATATATATACCCTTTCACCAATTAGCGCTGCATCAGATAGTGCCGGAGGTGTGCACAAGAGCAAGCCCAATCATGATGTGCTTCTACTATAAGACATATCTCAATGTCCTCATGGCTAGCATGGTGGCATAGTGGTTAACACTCTCGCCTTGCAGCACTGGGTCCCCGGTTCAAATTTGAATTCAATTTGATTGTATGGGGATTTCCAGTGGTGTAGAATCAGCAAAGCTCACAGAAGAGAAGTCCAGTAGAGTGGTGATGCCCTTTCACAGTCTCAGGATGAGGCTAAGGCAGTGGTTACCAAACTTTTTGGGATGAGGGCACCCTTGGTGGCTTTGAAATTTTCTCAAGGCACCCCTCGGGAGAAATCAAGAACCAAAATGCCGTTATGACCCTTATCAGGTGACAACCAACTCCAAGTAGCTAGTGATGCTTATTAGGCACCGCAATTCCTCTCATGTTCAACTTCAACCATGGTTGCGGGGACTAAAGGTTAACTAGCAGGTAATGCAGCCACCTTGTATATTTATGCACGGTTGCATTACCTGATGGTATTGCATAAAGGATCGGGATGCATGCCGAGGCACCCCTGAAAGGTAGTCAAGGCGCCCCAGGGTGCCGTGGCACCCAGTTTGAGAACCCCTGGGCTAAGGTGAGCATGTGACACATGATCCTACAGCACGGAACGCTCTAAATAGTACTATCACTGTCTGGCTATGTAGAGTGATGGGGCTATGCGAATTCCAAGAGTGACTGTGAGAGTCACAAATATTTTGACAAGTCAAACTGTTTACATATATATATATATATATATATATATATATATATATATATATATATACATTTGAAGTCAAGCGCTAGTTGGCTAAAGTCCCATTTAATTAATAGATAAAGGCTTCGATACACTGTAGGTTCATGGTAACATAAGTATCTAGAATGCTAATCTGCAATCTCAGGTTTTAAAACTTTCAATACCATTACGCATAAATACAGGAAATCACATCTGTGCTCTGTCCTACATAGTTGTTGGCAAATCTTCATTATTTCCTGATAGATAAGGAAAACTAGGTGTTCTGAGTTTAGCTGCATTTGCAGTTTCTGTTAATAGAATCTCATTTTATCATTTTGTAATCAGTGTGTAAATATCAGAAGGACAACATGTCAGACAAACAGATGCATTCATTAGACATGTTCCAGAAGATAGCCTAGTAAAATTGGTTATAGAGTTGATAATGTAAATCAAGAAGGCAGAAGAGTGGTTGGGAGTTTTGTTCTGTTCGTGTGATATAAACATAGCTCTAAATACCTTACATACCTCCCAGCATAGTGCAAAAGGAGCAGAATTTCATTGGAAAGAGAGGCAGGACCTTCTAAGAAGGGAGAATTGTTGAAGGGAAATTAACTGGTGTCCTATATTCTCTGAAGAGAGAGAGAGGCTATGGTGTCTACAGCTTTGTACACCAGTCATTTCTGTCTATTTTATGCTACATAGGCTTCATTTCTTCAAATCAATGTGTACCTGAAGTGACATAAAATGTAAACTGTGGGCAGGCTCATATACATGGGTGAGTGTGAGTGTTCCCAGTGTTCCCACCCACCACATTTTTCTACCATACATTCCTCTGTCAGACACTGGGTAGACTCAACTATCAGAGCAGTCACCAGAGCTTGTCCTGTATACAATGCCATCTTCCTTATCTACATCTGTGTGGTGAGGAAAAGGGGAGTATGGACTCGCATCACTATGTGGCGACGTATGGCTCTGTACTCAGGTCAAACTTTGAATAACTGCTTCTACAGTTGGGTTTGCCCAAAGTTTGACAGACAGGAATATTCCATTGTACTAATGAGGATGGGGGAAATAATAATACAGTAGGTGAGTACATTAACCCACGTACATGAAACTACAGGGGTTTATCAGCATCTGTAAATGGACACTACCTTTTTAAAGAAAATATACAAGATACCCACTTTCATATCTGCATCAGAAATAGCTCCTATATCTATATATTGCTGTATATTAGTATGTAACCCCACAATCCCAGTGATACTTAGCCTAGACTGTTTAGATATGAGGAATTCTCCTCAGGTATTATTTGTACTGGCTTTGGAATTCTCAGTAAACAAACATTCTGCAGTGATGTACCTACCAGCAGTAAAGGTGTAGCCACCTGTGATGAATTTTAGAATGTAAATCAGGGTGAGAAAAGATTTTACAAAGGACAAACAATGACTCAGTCATTTAAAAATAAATATTGTAAAAAAATAAAAAAAATAAGTAGTTTTATTATTCACATTATTTTCAGTACAATTTTTCTTTCAACTTGTTTCCTGCAGCGGGTCTGAGAGGAATCACACTAACATCTGAGGAGAGCTTGGTCGCACTATAGAGAGTACGAGTGGAACTTTCACTGATTGGTTGGCCAATTTTTCATTTGATTGGTTGGCCATTTTCAGAATAACAAGACAGATTATTCTAGTTGATTCTTTTGTCATATGAACAGACAGCCTATAGTACTGTAAATAAAACTTGTATGGCAATAGTCACCTGTATTATGCTTTCAGTGTTTTAGAATCCCAGTGATACTTTGTACCAGCAGCATTGCTGTGGACGTATTGATGTAATGGATAGGCTCAGACAATGGTTGTGTGTTTGAATAGTGAAGAAGAGAGGAGTCCATTTACAGAAACTGGCAGGTTGGGAAGTGTTTGACTGATGCAAACGCACCTACTTATGATGTCTTCCTCATCACAGCCTTTAATATCTGGAATGGTCAGAGCACTAAAGTTTTGCATTTTTAATAGGTAGGGTTAAAAATTGCTGTCTCCATTGGGTAGACTGACTTTCACAAGGCTTCATTTACAGTGGTGTGTTGCTGTGCAGCATAACGTCCGCTTTGTAACACGGCTTGCTACAGTACAGTGCACCACCTATTTGACGTTCACAGTGCAGCAGGTGCGTTGCGTTATAACGGCGTGCTGCATTGTAACATGCTGCATCTTCACTCACGCAATGCATTACCGCAAAATCCTACACGTTAGCTGCAACAGTGAGGCATACTTTTCATTGACTGTATGTGACACAAACCAAGGATAATGTGCAGCACCACTTTCCCATTGTGTTGCGTTCCTGCAGTTACAGGTAATGCAGTGCAGTGACAACTGTGAGCCTAGCCTTAGGGCCCGTTTCCACTGTTGCGACGCGATTTCGCCGGCATCCCGACGCTTGTAAAAACGCATGCGGATGCGTTTCCGCATGCGTTTTTACCCGCGATTTCGCGTGCGATTTCGCATGGCAGGGTGCCATGCGAAATTAACCATGACACTGCCAGGGCAAATTAACATTAAAAAAGGTGCGAAATCGCATGCGAAATCGCGGGTAAAAACGCATGTAACAAACGCATGCGTTTTTACTATTAAATACATTAGCGGCGATTCGCATGGATTCCCGACGCAGGCGAATTCTGTGGGTCCCGTCGTGCAGATTTGGCCCGCCGCCAAATCGCTCCCGCACGCCGCACATATGGAAACAGCCCCGGCCACTTCAATGTACCAAGCGAATCCACATGTCGCCGCCGCATGCGGATTCGCTATGGTGGAAACGAGCCCTTACTGTCAAGACCTCCCCAATTCCATGGAAAAAAAATAAAGATTTAAAGCGAAATGAAACTTTCCACATTAAATTTCTCCACACGAAGTCAGTCTTCTGCAGACTATTAATAAAGGTGCGGCCTAGTTTCAGAGTGCTTCCAGTCTACTCTTCATGCAATGAAGACTATAAATAAACCCTATATGTTTCATTGTAGAAAGTACTTGCATGAGACTAATACATTCTCATCAGTTGAGTTGAACTACAAAAGCGCAAGTGGGTAAACAGTGACTGCAACTGGAATTCTCCCCAATAGTTTTATAAGGAATATCTAAATAACGGTGTCTTTTTAAAAAAGGTAAGGCTTTAAAGATTTACTGCTCTGCCTGCACACAGTAATTTTACCAGCGGATAGTGCAACAGGCTCAAACACAGGTGCTTCAGGCAGGGAACATACTTGACTGTTTTTGTAAGCGTTTTCTGCACAGAAAAACTGAGAACTCATGTTAATCAATGGGCTAGTTCACACTTGCTGCGTTTTTCACGCACAGAAAAAAAACTGACATTCTGCATCATGATTCTGCACATTTTTGTCAGTTTTCTGTATAAATTACATTAGCTGCTGTGAAAAAACGTGTGCGTTTTTCTGCTTAGAAACACACTTGGTGTGCAGAAAACGTACGCAGAAAAACTGAAAGCCAAGTGTGTTCCCTGCCTCAAATATGAATCCCTTATCTCTGTGCTTTAGTTGTGGTGTTCCACAAAACGTAGGTGAATTTCATGTTTAGCACTGAGTGGCTGGATAATGCACTGTTTAATGGCTTATGCCTCTGACACAGAGGACCAGGGTTTGAATCTTGACTTTTCCTGTGCATTAAGCCAGCACCTATTTAGTAAGGAGACCTTGGGCAAGACTCCCTAACACTGCTACTAGTGGCTGCAGCTCTGGTGCTTTGAATCCACCAGCATGATATAAATGTTCTGTGTCTTGTCATTGTTCCTTTTAAGCTAAACAAGAATTTCTCATCATAGCGATAATGTTTTCCAGTATTATTAATGAATATTGTAACGATCTATAACAACAAATATTTAGCAAGTGTGCCTTTCCCAGCCTTTCTCAAGTACAAAGTACACTTTTAGCGAGTACTTAATCGATACAAGTTCATGTTTCTCACAATCTGTGCTTTCAGAGGCAAGTTCCACTTTTGATGAAAGAAACTCAGTGCTTTTAGGTCAGCTCTATGCTATGCAAGGCAAATACTTTCACCTTTATTACTTGTTTTTTGTTTGCATATAAAGCATAGCCATTCCATACAAGAGATGGTCGATGAGATGTTCATAATTTTGAGATGATGTAAATTTTATGCTCATTTTATGCAGCTTGGGAGTGGACATCAAATGCAGTCACTGATGACTTTTGTTTGTCCAGTTCTTATTATCGTTTATTCATACATATTCAAGCCTATAGTCAATATGGTGCCTCAAAAGGACTCACAACCCAATTCCTACCATGGTAGGAGGGGGGGAAGGGAATTGCTATTAACTTATTTGTATACATTTGAGAAGTGGGGAACAACAGAGTGCCCAGAGGATGATCAGTTTTAGTTTGAAAGCTAGCTGAGCAGTGTGTTCTGGTTTATGGAGAGGGCATGGGGCAGATGCACAGGTTGAACTCTGCTATGGAAAATCCTTTGGGGCTCTTGCATGGAATAAAAGGTTTACCAGTAGGTGAAGTGATAGACTCCGGCTGGCAATATCATGGGGTACCTGTACTTAGATGCTCACCTGAAATTGTCAGGAATGATTGTTTCATCCAAGGAAAATCTGAGGTCTATACATAGCTTTAGCTGACCACTGGTTGAAGTGAAAAGATATTTTTCAGCAACACCAAATAGTGGAAACACTTGTGCAGCAACAATCTATATTTATATCAGTTTTATAGCAAAATATGAATTCCCCATGAAATATCTGAAATAGTAACGTTATCCCCTCATACAGAATGTATGATTATTTACAACCCAGTGAGAATGTTTACTGTACAATATGCTTATATTCATTCCTGTAACATAATGCTACATCACTGACAGCCTCCAGTTTCCTGGCACACACTCTAGTAAGCTCCCTATATTATCATTTGCACCAAGTAAATGAGAGACCTTCTGACCCATTTACTGCTGTCTGACCGACCCGCTTAGCTGCCTGTCAGCTGTTACAGTGACCTAACAGCTGAGACAGCCCATCACAACAGGAAAAGGTATACTAGTTTTTTATTACTTGAAAGCAGTGTATAAGTTGCACCTGTTTCAAGGAACAACTTAAAGCAGACCTATACTCTTGCAGAGCAGACAAGGTAAACACATATATTTGTTGAGAAATTGACTCTGTGTGTGTTTACAGAGATCGGTCTGTCTAATTAGCGGATAACAGCAAGTAATCAGCAAGTGTAAATCAGAGCTGTCAACAGTTTGTGAACTGTGCCAAGGTGTAGCTTGTTCTGTGCAAGTAAAACTGGAAGTTAACCCTTTTTGTGCTCCCAGTAATTCCAGGAAGTGAACACTGCAAGCTTATTGTAGGAGTTGTATAAGTTGAATGAAGAAATGTCTTAATTTAAAAGTTGTTATGCCGTTGCTTACCTTCTAGAGCAAAGTGGAAGTTCTGAATTTAGGTCCACTTTAAATAACACAGAATCCTTCAAGCAATAGAAACTGTTGTGAAAAAAATCTTTACTATATTAGGCACAAGAGTTTTGATTATGTTCACTTCACTTTATTGGTGGATTGTATGCAAAAATGACTGTGTGCATAGATTCAGCAGCTGAGAATGTATTTCCTTTAAAACAATACCTGTTGCCTGGCTATCCTGCTGATCCTCTGCCTCCAATATAATCATTATTATGATATCTGACACGATTATCTGCATGCTTGTTTCTGGTGTTATTCAAACACTACTGCAGTCAAATAGATCAGCAGGGCTGCCAGGTAACTGGTATTGTTTAAAGGGAAATAAATATGGCAGCCTCCATATTCTTCTCACTTCAGTTGTCCTATACGGATCGAATCATACTAGGTCTGCTGCGAGATCGTGTCCTGGAACCAATAGCAGTGACAAATGGATTTGCTGAAAGGGGTCCTTCACACGTGTCTGTATTATCATGTCCCTTGTGCGTTACTGCAATTGGCAAACCCAATCATTTAACATTTTTGAACATCAGATGCATTGCCATCTGATAGAATGCCACGCATCTGCTCTGGAGTGCCAGTGGACACAGCAACGGCCCCCTGAGCTGCACAGCATATCCGCATTACACAGATATGGTACTAGTCGGGATGCAAGATGTCTTGTGTAAACTGAACCTCGAGGGTGGCTGAATTAGCAGGGACAACCAGACTATTGCCTGGTTATTGGGCCTAGAGGGAGTAGCATGGAAATGCTGGACGACAGATGGTTATCGGAAAAGGATGTTTTAAAAAGAGCCTGTCATGACTTAATGATGGAGGATTGGGGGGGGGGGGGGGGGGAGGGTTAACAGGATTAAATAATAATCTGCTCTGACATTATCCCACCAGGCTGGTGACCATTAGCCCTTCCCCCCCTACACTCCTCCCGAGATGTGACGCCAGCCTGCAGCTGCTGTCTAATTGGCTTCAGAGCTGGAGGCGGGCCGAGGCAATGTAGGCGGAGGTTTCCAAAGGGCTTTGGCAGTCTTTGTAAACATGGCTGCCATTGCATTGCCAAGGAAGGGAGCAGAGTGTCACCTGTGGCCTGAAGGTGCCGGATCAGGGGGGCAGAGTGTCACCTGTGGCCTGAAGGTGCCGGATCAGGGGGGCAGAGTGTCACCTGTGGCCTGAAGGTGCCGGATCAGGTACGTATTTAAGCCTGAGACTCCCCAATCGGTCATCGATTCATTGGCTGTAATAGTACTTATTTAGCCAATCACCTGTAATTTATATGGTGGTTTCATAACCTTATTTTCATCACCTATATGGACATGATTGTTTGCAGCTGCTACCACATACGACCCTTAGGTCGGTTTTAATTGTTTTTATCTATGCTTTTGATACTCCAATATGTCATATGTATTTGTAGTTATATATACTATTTCTGAATAAATTATGTTATACTTTTGAGTGGTGCTAGTCATATGGGCTTTCTTTCTCTGAATATTTCAATCACCTGTAATGGAAATGCAGATCAGGAATGTTTAGAACACATGGTCTGCACATTTTCCCAGAAAGTATGAAAGCCAGGGAATTACCCTCATAGCCAGATAACTAGCATATTTGAGAAAGAGGTTAGCAATTGCAGCATCCATATTTCTCCTGTGACACGTGTACTTAAAGAAAATCCTGTGGGGCCCTGAGGTCATGGTTCCCCTTCTCTGCATATCAGTGAAATCTGTCAGTCAGGCTGGAACACCAGACTGTGTCTGCCTTACTATCAGTGTCATTTGTACATGTCACATTACATCTTGTATTCCTCCCGAGCCAATATGTCGAGGCAGTTTGGCTAGACTGACTCTTACTTAGTACCATAAATGCTGGATTGCTTAAGCTTGCATAAGTAGCTATAGGTGAAATATGTTCTATTCTCTATACACACAGAAGGCTAATTTACCAATAAACAATCTGCTCCAAGGGTATGCAAGGTCATAGACAATGTACTGTAATTTACCTCATGAGGTAATGACATTTAGCAATTCTGGTCGGTTTTAGTCATGTTTTACCTCGTGGTAAATTATGAGGTCCGGAACGCATGCAGTGTGAACATCAGACAGTGCACTCTATGCACTGTCTGATGACATGCGTGTCGGCCTCCTGCACGTGTTTCCAAAATGCGGCTGGAAACGCGTGCAGTGTTAACGGGGCCTTAATCAAGTAAAAGTATTCAGTATTTACTTCCAGCTCTGATCAGCCGTAACTCACAATCACCATGTGGTAACATTGACAGATGTAGCAGACAGCCAATAGGGAGAGCCAGACAGTCAATAGGGAAAGCCACACATCCCTGCTTCTCACCCCATTTGAGCCAATACTCTGGAGGGCAGGATCAGAACGGCAGAGCAGGAGAAGGCACACATTTAAAAAGGCTTTTCTGTATCCCTTTAGATGTGCATATTTATATACTGGTATACAGAAGAGTTCCTTCTAGTGGCTGCTGCACATCTAACGGGATACCGGGGATGCATAAAGGGATGCCATGGATGCACTGGACAGAATATAACCCTGACTCATGCACACCACTTGTGGGAAGACTCACAGCTTCCTGCCTGACCTGCTCACAGCTTGCGAGACTTGCCGAGTAGGGTGAATTAAAGCATGCTTTTTCGGTATATTACCAAACTTCTGCTGCATGCAGGAAATCTTATTGAATTTGGAAAACAACTGTAAAATACCTAATGCTGGATTTTACCGACCTAAATTATTTTACCAAACTGCCCTTAATGAATTTAGGCCAATTTGTGCTGCCCTAACTGGAATACAGATAGTGTTCATATCTGTATTCCAGTAAGGTGTTTTTTCTGCACATGACATGACATTGTATCACCTTTAATTAATTATGCTATTGTCCAAATAACTGAAATTTGGGGACTTTTTATAAAACAGGTGAGAATTCTTGCACTTTGCACATTCCAAATTCACATTTAGAAAATGATTTGCCAGACATTTGGCCCCTGCTGTCTACCATACTCTGGGGGTGTGGAGGAAAGTTTTATTTAAATATAAACTTCTGAGTTTACTTCAGCTTGTGCTGTGACTGCAGAAACCCATAATTGATTGTTCAGCAGCAATAACCTGAACCCCTCATCCCTGACCCCACAGACTCATAGGGGGGGGGGGGGGGGGGGGGGGAGTGTGATGCTACTAAAACAAGGCAATGGAACACCTTGGCCCATACGCAATTCACTTTTTCTCCTTAGCTTTCTCCTACGTGATACATTTTAATTTTCTCTTTAAAATAACTTTTCAGCATTTCGTAATTTAAAAAAGTACCAAAAGAGTAGAAAAAGTACTATCAAACTGTTTTTGTATATTTTTGTGTTTGCTGGGAGTTTGAAAGGCATTTTAGTGAAAGGTGTGAAAATATCAACTTGGAGAAAAATAGGGAGAAGAAGTGAATTGTAAGGAATATAGTAAACCTCACTGATAAGCAAATTAAAGCCACAAAAGTTTTCCTGGCAGAATATGACTTCTGAGGCTAGATGGCGAGATAAAAAAGGCCAATAGTTTATGTATTTTAACTCTGGGACACATAGTAGACTGCCATTGAGAATGCCATTGACAATAAAAAATTCAATCTACTTTGAAAATGTGTAAATAAAAAATAAAACCATGTGATATAAAAAGTCATTTTTAGGAGTAGGAGAATAAATACACTTGTTTATCTCATCAGTTTATTTTTACTGCGGGTTCACTTTAATTGATTGAATAAAAACAGTCTTTACTTTCTGGGAATAACCCCACGGGGAATTACAAAAGCAAACATTTAAAGGGAACCTAAACCAAACTTAAAAAAAAAAAAGATTTTCACTTACCTGGTGCTTCTACCTGCCCCCTGCAGCCGCCCTGTGCCCACGCCGTCACTCAACAATCCTCCGGTTCCCCCGCAGCTTAAGTTTAATTTTCCAGCGGCTGGCCAATCAACCAGGGGATCGGAGGATCGTTGAGTGAGGGCAGCTGCAGGGGGCTGGTAGAAGCCCCAAGTAAGTGAAACTTTTTTTTTTAAATCGGTTTAGGTTCACTTTAAATTTACTGATAAAATATCAGGCATTTGTGTAGCTCTCATTTATAAGGTTAACCTTGACCTCTACAGTGTAACGCGTAGAGGAAAAAATGAGAGTTGATATTTTGTCAGTAATTTCATATGTAGAAACTGTAATTCCCCATTGGGTTATTTCCTTTTGCCCTTGATGCAGCACATAAAATAGCAATAACAGAAATAAAAGCGACTGATTAGGTTACCGTATTCATTTGCAAGATGAAAATGAATTTCTCTCTGCAGCCACTCCTTAAACTGAAAGGGAACTTCAAGCAGCTCCTTTTTATACACATGCCGGATTAACGCGGTGATGAGATATCTGTACATATAAAGATATGTTTTTGTATCACAATACATTGTGGCATAGCTTAGAATACTCCTTGTGATGTGTGGCATTTGCAGTGTGGGGCATGTCATGGCTGTGGCATCCGCCTTGGCACATAGCTAAGCTTGTAATGAAAGTAAATCTCTCTGGATAGTGAATGTAAAGTGTATCTCTACAGCTGTAAATAGAGGATATTATCTAATTGCGGAACTTGCCCTGTTCAATGAATCTGTCAGAGTGGATTTCGGCAAAGGCATGGTTGCTTTCAGACCCAGGCATGCTTTAAACTCTGCGCTGTCCTCTCACTCTGTGCATACGGTAAACGGCTTTCATTTTTCCACTAAGTGTTTGGACTTGTTCTTTAGGATGGAAGCCATAAGGTTTATTTTCAGCGGGGTGACTCACTGCACTTTTAAACAATTTTGACAGGTCGAATATATGGACATTGTGATTGTATGTGGGGGGAGGGAGACGTACTATGCAACAAAAAAAAATATTACCACAGCAAGCAATGGAAATGATCACAGAGACAAGTAACGGACGGCTTTAACATCTGTATAAGTTCTTGCAAATGCTTATCTTTTGAGAATAAAGATTTAGGGTATTAGAAGAGAACAGTCAGTATACATGTGAAAACTGCATATTTAATTTTAACAGTAAATACTGTATACCCAAATGCTTTAGTAGCCATGAAAATATCACGGAGAGAAGGAAAACATAGAAAAAACAACCCTGTTTGTATTTAGAGGTAACAGCCTGTCTTAGGGCTCATACACACTGTCAACTGATGTCACCCATTCGGAATCAGCACCTGATTCCCCTGGGTGACATCGCTGAGCCCTGCTGCACACATTCGTGTCAGCTGTGTAGCTGACAATGCACTGTGGGGGGAGGGGCAGGTGGATGAAGGAGGGATTACAAACGGCGCATGCGTGACATCTCGTGGGATAGCGGTGAAAACAATGGCATCGGCGGGAGTATCAGTCTTACTTGAGTTGGGTACATCTATCCGGTGGATTGTTCGCGGGTTGGGGGGCATCAGGAATCGTTGGGTGCTATACACACACCTGATTATCAGCTGAGGAGGATGTTATTGGCCACCTCAGCCAACTTAAGTCAAGTGTGTGTACAAGGCTTTATTCTCCCTTAACTGGAAGTAATGAGTCACTGTAATTTGAGCTGTCACCTCTGTCTGATCTGTGCCATTCAGACAGGCTATATGCAGACACAGGAGTTTAACCCTGTATGTGCTTCCATGAAACCAGGAAGTTACTACACTGCAGCATATCTTAGGAGCTCTGTAAGCAGTAACAAAGACATGTTTTTTCTGCTTATCTTGTAGAGCAGAGAGGAAGTGCTGGGTTTATGTCCGCTTTAACTTCACCCTTTTGGAGAAGGGACAGTCATTGCTCAATGCTTTCAGTGCAGCAGGATTTGTATGATTTGAATTGCGGAAATGGAGGGGTCGAATTTTGATCTTAAAATCCCAAATCCTACCTAAAGATTTGGAAACTCTACAGATTTGTCGTCCCATCTCTGTTAAATTCTCTTTAAAGTAGCTTTCCTTATACTTTTGAAAGCTGGAACATCTGCTATCACCCATTTTAGCCAACCATCTGCTACACTTGGAGCAGCTCGTAGCCATGGCAACCTGCCAAACCTGGAAAGCCCTGCATTTGCCCAATAACAGCCAGTTTGTGTTTGCTGACATGGTCTATTGACCTGGTTTCGCAGAGAGCGGCGGTGTGGTGACACAGAGGCATGTCATGAGGCAGAGAACATGCCACTGTGTCCCATCTGCCCCCCATATCCCAACCTTGGGTTCTCTTTAAAGTGCTACAGTGCATAATTTGTGGTTACCTCCAATTTGATTAAATATCATGCTTCACAAGCTGAGCATTAGGACCGCTTCATGCTTATGTGTTTTTCACAAGTAGAAAAACCACTTCAAACTCCTGCCGGTGAAGGGGTATACCACTGAGATGCATTCAGTGGTGCACCATCAACCTGGCCTGCAACAGCTTGGCTACACTTTTCCTCGGTTCCTAATTGTCTGTTTTTTTAGAATATTCCTGTCACTCTGTCCTCTATGTGTATGGCTAAGGGCCCTGACACACCAAATAGCATTTTGCGGATCGTTTTCATTTTTTCAAACATGAAAACGACCTGCAAAATGCTATTTGGTGTGTCAGGGGCCTAATCCTAATTTTTCATCCTCCAAATGATGTGTTAAATTGTATCAGATTATACTCTGAAGTTAATGTAGGGATAATGGCAAGGACCAGTGTGGTTTAAAGTGGACCTCCGCTGTAAATTCCGTAGTGAAAAAGAGCCAGAATGACCCTTACTAGGACTGTTGTCACTCTTCTTCTTTATCCAATGTAGCAATAGCTGACTGCTTCATAAAGCAGCAGGGAAGCATTGTGGCAGCTCTAATATGCAACATACTGTGGCTAGCACTGCCCTGCTTCTCTCTTCACCACTCCTCTCTGAGAGAGGTGCTTGAAGCCGGCTTAGTGATTACTTGGCACTGCTATTGGCCTGAGGAAGTGGGCAGAGGCCCATGGAACGCCTCACCAGTGTTTGATACATTTTTTGTCTTTAACCTTGTGTTGACTTTTGAAGTAACTCACCTCCTCTATTTATATTTTTGTCATTTTTATGCCTCTCTGAGATGGGCTGGCTCAGTGGTACAGGTACAAGCAGATTACCGCTCAGGACAAACAAATCAAATCAAAATCAAATCAAGTATAGCTTTATTGGCATGATTAAGATTTATACAGGCATTGCCAAAGCAGTAGGGAATGGGGGACATGGGACAGGGTGGGGTAGGGGTACAGTGAGTTAGCAGTTCATTGACATTTTTAAGTTTATAGTTCATGTATGCTCCTCTTAGTCTGTGGCATGCTGTGACATAGTGTGCAATGATTGTCACTGTGGATTCTTCTTCTTCTAGTAGAATGTAGCGTTTTCTCTCATGCTCTAATGTGCGAAAGTCTGAAAATAGTTCCAAGAATTTCTTGAAGGTTTCCCGGGTCTATGAGGCTCCTCCCACCCACAGATAACACTGTCTCTTAGCAGTCTCTGCAAAGTTTTTTTTTTGTTTTTTTGTTTTTTTTAGAAAGGGGGCATGGCTAATCCCAAAAACCTGGATTTTATAGCACAAGTGATCAGTTTTCAGACATGTTTTCCTGCTACTTTAAGTATAAAAAGGATGTCTTTTGGATGTATACCTACAGTGCAGATAGTACTTGCAAAAGAAGCCTTTGTTTCCTTTGCAGAGGTACCGCCTGGTGATGACTACAAGTCGTCTAATGTGATAATGCTCAAGCTGGCCACTAACGGTCCAATTTCTAGCGAAAAAATTCTGATCGGATTGGTTGTAAATAATCTCCATTGGTGAACACAATCGATTATGAACAAGTGAAAAAAATGTCGCCGGAATGAATTTTCGTCTAACCAAAATTTGAATTTTCTTGTTGGTTGTGATAGATAGGAAGTAAAGATTGGTTTGTTGATGGTGTAGTGAACGATTTATTACAATATTTCATTCCCGATCAGAATTTCTGATCACTCAAACGATTTTTCACTAGAAATTGGACCGTTAGTGGCTACCTTCAGGCTGTTCAAAAGGCAGAGAAGGTGAACTGACAACTAGGCACTAAAAGTTCCCACTAATGATACAATCTTGCAAACTCTATTTAGTAAAAGAGTAAAAACTGAGTGAATACACTTTGAATCAAGGCTTTAGGTAGTCTCTCTTATTACATAAGATTGTACAATCAAGATTGTATTATTAGTGGGCACTTTAAGAAGGTCACAACCTCATGATATATTTGTGCAACAATAGCATGGAGTTCTAAGACAAGTCATTGCTCTTTAGGCAGAGATTATCCTCTTCATACTTATGGCCTAACCTTTGCCCAGCAATTTAATGCACCAGTGTATTTTAATATATAAATAACATTATACTATGAACCATTACAGAACACCCTTCCCACCATCTGCCTACTGCTTATTAAAGAAATAACAATGATATTCGGTTACCTATGAGTAGCACTCAGATTTCATCTTACGCTCTTGCCATAATCTGTTCAGTGAAAAGTGATTTTTGATTGGCCGCTGTGATTTACTGCAATCTGCACACTGCTCTTCGCCTAATTAAAAAAGTCTATAGTTCAGTTTCACAGAGGCAGCCAAGCAGAGCGACCCACATTCTTAACACACCACGTTATGGGACACATTCATACTGTAGATTATGCCAGTGTCAATTAGGCACTAAAATAGTCAATTTGGAACTTATTTTTAGTCGTGGTATTTCAAACATTTTAGCCGTGTGCTCTGCTAATCAGACCCTTTTGCTGAATATTAACCATGTCCCCACAGACCATTATCCACTGTCCAGCAGACAGCCTGCACTTCACCAAGCTGTTTTCATCACCATTTCTCTAACAGTATTATGATAGGGAAATTTATGGCCAGACAGTCTGCAGCACTACATGGTGCCTGTATTGGACAATTGCACTAAAGCTCACCATATGCCTGTGTTTTCTATGTAAAACAATATTAGATAAGCGTAACAACAATTGGAGATACGCAAACCATGAGGCTAGGAACACACGAGGCAGAAACACTAGCAATGCAGAAAACGCATGCGTTTTTGCCGCTAGTGAAAGTCTATGGGCCGCATGTAAAAATGCATATATGTGC
This sequence comes from Hyperolius riggenbachi, assembly GCF_040937935.1. Classification (NCBI taxonomy): domain Eukaryota; kingdom Metazoa; phylum Chordata; class Amphibia; order Anura; family Hyperoliidae; genus Hyperolius; species Hyperolius riggenbachi. The sequence goes on along the minus strand of NC_090655.1, from coordinate 99,890,617 downwards.
GTTTTACAGTGTGCATTTTTGAAACACACAACTTGCTGCATAATTTTCAAAAACACCTGTAAAACGCACATAAAGTATCTCAATGGAGAAGCAGAGAAATATGGTACGTTTTTTTCATGAGTTTTTGATGCCTTTTTTATGATACCGTAGATTACTCCAATGATAAAATAATAAAGAGGGAATAATAAACAAGGCAAACGCACAAAAAAGGCATGAAGAGTGCAAACACAGGATGCAAACGCATACAAAAAATAAAAAAGCTGATGCAGCGCAAGGCAATTTTACTGGTACTGCAGGGTAGCAGCACTCACCCTGGCTGTTAGTGGCGGTAAAATTTGTGTGCGCTGTTTGCGCATGGCAAGTGCTGCTTCATGCGTCAGGTCCAATGTCACATTGATCAAAAGAAAATTAGAATCAGCACCACTAAATAATTCAGAGTTGTCTTATCTTGCTAGCAGGGACGGATCTAGACCAAGTTGCGCCTGGGGCAAGGTCAGGTTTTGGCGCCTAAACTGCCATTCCCTATCCAGTTTTGGCGCCTAAATGTCAGGTTTTGGCACCTAAACTGCCATTCCCCATCCAGTTTTGGCGCCTAAAGGTCAGGTTTTGGTGCCTAAACTGCCATTCCCCATCCAAATTTTGCCGCCTTTTTAAGCATTCAACAAACTGCGCCTGGGGCAAAAGACCCGTCTGCCCCCCCCCCCCCCCCTAGACCCGTCTCTGCTTGCTAGGTATGCAGGGGGTGCACGAAAACTAACAATGCAATCAAAAAGAAGAGAAGAGTTGCCCTATATGCACCACACTAGACAATGTATATGTATATAAAGTCATCTTTATTAAGACATCAAAAAAGATAAAAATGTATAAAAACAACATGAGTCTGGGGTCAGTATACGCATATATTAGTGATCCAAAGGTAGAGGAACAATAATATTAAACAATGGACAAGTGGGTGACCTTTCAATGCCACAAAAAATGTTATCAATAAACATATGTAAGTCACAGCGTGCCAAAAAATATATATGAATAAATGATCAAACAAACCAATGTGCAAAAGACCTTAAACAGCCTGCAAAAATAATTATTATTGCACTATACTGGTACCAAAAAAATGAAAAAATTGATAAAAAATAGGTGGTATAGGAAAAATGAAATGGAACCATTAATGTAGTACCTGTATATATACAATAATCTGTAAGGTGCGTGCAATAAGTGCAAGATCAAAGTGCGATGGCGTGGAAAGAATGCATATAATATAGGAAACGTCAACAGTGACTGTGCAAAGATGTGCAAAAGACACACAAAAGGGCAGGAGGAAAAGTACCAAAGTGCAAGCGCTGGACTTACTGGATGGGTGGCAGGAGAGGGAACGGAGACCCCAGGTCAAGACCTTAGTGCTTTTTTAGCCATTTTTTTCATTCATCAATAATAATTATTTTTGCAGGCTGTTTAAGGTCTTTTGCACATTGGTTTGTTTGTCCAATGTCACATGTCAGTTCAGGTACACTTTAGCTAAAAAGCAGTAATCCTAACTAATACCTTCCATCATCTACCTAACCTGGTGTTTGCCTCCACCTGCAAATGACAGGCACCATGTCCAAACAGTTAACCGCACCGAATCAACATGAATTCATGCAAAAGCCTATACTAGTAATCTGTTGTTATTGAAATTATTTTCCATTTTGCTGATCCTTACACTACATAATTGTTGAAGGTTTGGATAAGTGTATAATCAGTTCTCTGTTTAAATGGTTCTCATACAGCATGCATTGTGTAGTCTTATGTATAAACACCACTCATGATATATCACATTTAGGTATTTTCACTAGTTTCTGGTATTTATACCCTTTGATTCAAAAGAAAAAAATATATTTTTTTAAGTGTAACTTTTTGGTATGTCGTAGACTAGAGCCTTATTAACTTATCTATTTATCTGATCTGTTAAATCTGTGTTTTCTCAAAATGAGAATTAGCATTAGAACAGAAATCCCATGTAAAAGCTCGTACGCACGTGCAACTATTCTGTTGGATGATAGCTGGGCATGTGTACGCGTGACAAACGACTAGACGAGTGACTGGTAACAGGCAGTCTGCCTGATCCAACCGGCGGATTCACTCACACGACTGTTGGGCTGATATTGTGCAGTTGTATGTGTGTACAAGTCGTTTAAACAACTTGCACTTGTTTTGAATGTGGCCATATCATGCAGTTCGTCATTCCACTTGTGTGTGCAGTATGCAAATGAGTTGGTGTTTTGTTTTTTTTCCGGACACATTGGTCTCAATTCACTAAACTTTATCAAACACTTTATCGAACGTTGGATAATTTACCTCATGGTTAAAAATCTAATTTTGAATTCACTAAGGTGTTATAGATTTGTCGAATGTTTTATTGATAAAACGTTCAATAAATCTATAACACCTTAGTGAATTCAAAATCAGATTTTACCCATGAGGTAAATTATCAAACGTTCGATAAAGTGTTTGATAAAGCTTAGTAAATTGAGGCCTATGTACGTTTACTCTGTTTTGACCATCAGCTGCTGTGAAAAAATATAAAGATTTTTACTTGTACAAATGCGTGTGGTGTCAGAAAACTTCATGCAGCTAGTGTCCCAGTGAAAATGTGAATCTAGGACTCCAGCACTGCAAGGCAAGGGTGATAACCACATAGCCACTAATTCCAATCAGTGCCTACATAGCTACACACATTACAGCGATCAATTCAGAGTGATCAATGTTCAGTTCTTTTGGAGCATACTATCTGCAGTAATGAACTAATGCTCAGTTAATCTAATTACCGTTTTAATAAATGTATGTACATTTATTGGCTATTTAGTAATAGACAGGAAACAGGTGATAGACTGCTTTCTTTTTGCGGTCATTTCTGACATGACATAGTAGACTACGCTGACTGTTTTCTGATGACCTGCTTAGGTTTCCCATGCACACAGCGTAGTATCAGTGATGGGTTTATTGAGGCTGAAAGAGACAGTTTTATTGAGTGACAGAGGCTGCAACAACACAGCCGGGAGCATTGCTTCCAACAACAGCTGTTAAAGTCACATAATCCTTCTATGTGTGCTTCATAACACTCTACCACCTGTAATGGTCACAGTAGGAAATAGCAGACATTTTAGTCATGAAATTTCTTGCCCTCCACATCCACTCTAGCCAAACATTTTTCTAAAGCCGTTTGGCAGAAGCTGACATCCAAACATTCCAAATCAAAAAGTGTTTATTTTACCAAAGCTGATAATTGAAACCTTGCGGTTAAACATTATCGTGTACATAAAGTCCAGACGATAAGTAGTAGGTGGCATACTACATAAACAGCTTGTTATAAGATTATCACATAGTGGAAGCAGAGCTTTACAGAGGATCAAAAGGGAACCCGAAGAAGGAAAAGATGCAGGCTTCCAAAGTAGCTGACCCTCTGCAGACATCTCAGCCGGCTGCAGACACATTTTGTTTTCTTGGCCTTGGGCAGAGTAGTGTCTTTTAGTTTTTGATTGGCTGTTCCTGCTGTCTTTGTCCCCACCCACTGGGGAAATCTTCACTCACTTCCTGTATCAGGATGTAAAGGATAGCATTAAACATTGTTACATGGGAGTTGATTCATAAACCTTCTTTCAGGAAATATCTCACCTTACTTATGAACTTACAATGTATCTATCTGTATCTGTTATCCGTATCTGATTTATCTTTGCTTAAACGGGTCCTGTAGCTCTATTTAAAAACAAAAAGTGTCACTTACCTGGGGCTTCTAACGGTCACCTGCAGATATCCTGTCTCAAGCCGTCACTCCAGAATCCTCCGTTCCCCGCTGCAGGTTGCCGTCCAATTATTTGTCTAACTAGACAAATGTCACTGCGGCTGCACATCCTTACTCCCGCTCCAGTCTCCGGGAGCTTACTGCACAGGCACAGTACAAAGTTTACTTGCAGCTGCAGTGACATTCATCTAGTTAGACGAATAATTGCACACCCCATGTAAGTGGCACTTTTTTTCTGTTTTTATACGGAGCTACAGAACCCCTTTAAAGAGGCCCCATAGTAACATATAGTAGAATGTAGTAAATTATTCAGGATACCCACTTTTACTGCAGTTTTCCTGGCTTGAGCATCAGAAACACTTCCCATATCTATATATTGCTGTATATTGGATTGTAGCCCTGCTACACAGTGATGCTTAGCCTTGGCTGGTAAGATGTGTGAAATTCTCCTCCCAGAGCATTCTGGGAGAGCAGGTATATTTTGTACTGGCAACGGAACTCAGTAAATAAACATCCTGCAGGGAACACCTGACAGGACAGAAGATGTCACCAACAGTGATAAATTTCTCAATGTAAATGAGGGTAAGGTCAAGAGAAGAGCAGGTTGAAAGAAGACATGCATCCATCAAGCTCACTCTCTCGCGGAGTGTGGTTGCACTCAGATGTGCCTTCATGGGACAGTGCAGGGCATTGGTTGCACTCAGATGTGCCTCCATGGGACAGTGCAGGGCATTGGTTGCTCTCAGATGTGCCTCTATGGGACAGTGCAGGGCATTGGTTGCACTCAGATGTGCCTCCATGGGACAGTGCAGGGCATTGGTTGCACTCAGATGTGCCTCTATGGGACAGTGCAGGGCATTGGTTGCACTCAGATGTGCCTCCATGGGACAGTGCAGGGCATTGGTTGCACTCAGATGTGCCTCCATGGGACAGTGCAGGGCATTGGTTGCACTCAGATGTGCCTCCATGGGACAGTGCAGGGCATTGGTTGCACTCAGATGTGCCTCCATGGGACAGTGCAGGGCATTGGTTGCACTCAGATGTGCCTCCATGGGACAGTGCAGGGCATTGGTTGCACTCAGATGTGCCTCCATGGGACAGTGCAGGGCATTGGTTGCACTCAGATGTGCCTCCATGGGACAGTGCAGGGCATTGGTTGCACTCAGATGTGCCTCTATGGGACAGTGCAGGGCATTGGTTGCACTCAGATGTGCCTCCATGGGGAAGTGCAGGGCATTGGTTGCACTCAGATGTGCCTCCATGGGACAGTGCAGGGCATTGGTTGCACTCAGATGTGCCTCCATGGGGAAGTGCAGGGCATTGGTTGCACTCAGATGTGCCTCCATGGGACAGTGCAGGGCATTGGTTGCACTCAGATGTGCCTCCATGGGGAAGTGCAGGGCATTGGTTGCACTCAGATGTGCCTCCATGGGACAGTGCAGGGCATTGGCATGTGCACAGTCGGTGAAGCAGAGTAGCTGCCAAGCAGTGAAGGAACTGCCCATGGGAAAGAGGCCTAAAGGAAGTTGCAATCATTAATGCCTCCATTCCGTTTGGAGTGATTGAACTAACTTTCCTATTGCATAAAAAAGGAAAATCTCTCCAATGAAGGCACAAAAAAAAAATAATAATAAAAAATTGTTGGCCAGAGTTGGGCCTTAATACGCATGTTTACTATTTTTGCCATGTAATATCAGGTTATTTTTTAAAATTCCAATCCAAGATCACTGGATCACTTTCTCCAACCACAGTAAATCCATTTTTGTGTGTGTCCAGAGATGGCCGTATTGCCTGTGCATTGCAGTGCCAGCCAGGGCCGGATTTGTACTTTCCAGCGCCCTAGGCCGGCTGTCACCAACCGCCCCCCCCCCCCCCCCATTCTGTCCAACTCTGACTAGTGATCACTGGGTTACATGGGCTCCTGTCTGTTTTGCTGCTTTGCCCCCCCCCCCCCCGTTTAAAGAAGCAGTGCATGCTCTGTCCACTCCATGTAATTTTGCACTCCAGCCTGGATGCACAGCAGCCGATAGTGTTCTGGGCTTGCATAATTCAGAAATGATGCTCATATATGAGCAGCACTTGTCAAGTACACATACCCATAACACTCCCAGCCTCGGCTGCTGTGCACATCAGTACAGGAGTGCGTAATAACAAGAAGCCCGAGAGGACAGAAAATGCGCTGCTTCTTTGTCCTTTGTGCGACTTGCTTCAGTCAGAGCCACAAACAGGTGATGGGGCAGCGCAAAGGAGAGAAACCCATCCAAAGCAGAACAGGTAAGTAGAAGCATCCAACACTACAGACGCTGGCATAGATGTCGTGTAATGCTAGGTACACACGATGCAATTCTGACAGATTTACTGTCAGATCGATTGTTTACAATGTCTGATCTGATTTCCGATCAATTTTTCCAATCGATTTTCCGTTCATTTCTATGAAAAAAATCATTCAGAAAATCTATCGGATAGCAGATGGGACATGTTGGAAATAGTCGATCTGACAGTAAATCTGTCAGAAAATTGCATCATGTGTATCTAGCATAAGCTCTGGTGTACTTTACACAGTGACAATTTAGCCCTTGGGGCAAGTTAAGACAGATCTTAATCAGTCAGCAGGAAGTTTTTACGTTTTGTAATAGAATGATAATATTTATTGGCTAACCAAAAGAAAATAGTGAGCCTTTGGCTAATGAGTCATCTTCAGACTTTGTTCCTGTATACAAGATGTAAGATGTTGGGGAACCCATATATATATATATATATATATATATAAAGTCAGCAGGAGATGCATACATTGTTTTGTAAATATAAATAAATGTAATACAGTTGTCATTCTGTTTCAAAACATCCTGCTTTCACTGATGGCTAACACAGAACAATGCTTTGCTGCTTCTAAAACATGTCAGGAAAGAGTTAAACTGTAGCAAAGAGAGAATGTTGCTGACAGGAAAGAAAACAAACCATTAATCTAACAGGTCTCAGGTCTTTAACAGCTCTGACCAAGTAATAAAACATCAGTCTGGGGGAGAGGAGAGCTGATAATTCCTGTCTGTGAATGCGTGCTGCATAAAGAAAATAATCTGAACTCAAAAGTTCTACTACTTGAGCCCATATATTTTTCTTCTCACAACAGCTTGTATGTCCCCACTCATTATACTAAGGACAAGATCCTCAGATGACAACATATGCTGACTGTCATCACACACACACTCTGCAGTGAGAGAGATGCAGGGATCTCTGGAATTCAGGCAGAATAGAGCAAAGCAGAAGTGATTTACTTTGACATGTGACCTCTTATCTCTCCAAGTCCTGCGCCCTGCTGAATTTTATCGCCCTAGGCCTTGACCTTTGTGGCCTTTCCAGAAATCCGGCCCTGGTAATCTGACAACTTTGAACTGGTTATTGCTCCATGGTACATGAAGATGATGGCCTCCCAAAGCCACAGGAACCAGTTGTTGCTATTGCCACCTTCAACACAATGTTAGGGATAATCTGAGCTTTTAAAGGTGTTAAGCTTGGGGGTGTAATCTCCACAGTCAGCATACAACACATAAGCTGACGTGAAGGAGGTACACACACCAGCACAAGGGATCAGGATATCCCCAGTTTAGTGGAGGAGAGGACTGACTCCAATAGGAGATTGTGGTGCACAGAGCCGGTGCAGATCTGAACAGCCACAAACACTTTCGTAATAACGTCTCAGCGCAAGGTAGCGCTGAGCGCATAAACCAGGACTGAGGAGATCAGGACAGGTAGACAGAATGAACGCTTGCTAGCTAGCGATTACTTAGCGACAGCAAGCGTCCAAAACCAGACAGACTGGAATGATGCAGCCAATGCGTTGCGGCGATGGCGTGCCTCACAAAGACAGGACAGGAGAGACAGGAAATAGCAGGATCGAGATAGATGAACGTAACACAGATAAATATACAATAAGTATGTTTTCCTAGCGTATTACAATTACAGCTATCAATGAAACTATTCGTAACGTCTGACTAACATATGTATATATTGGCAATGAACCGATATATGACATAAGCAGGAACTCTGACTAAGACTGAAGTAATACAGGGAACAGGACTCAGAAGGATTCGCTATCTCTTCGCAGAGATGAACGCAATCCACAAACAGGACCAGGAACAGGATTCAGAAGGATTCGTTATCTCTTCGCAGAGATGAACGCAATCCACAAACAGGACCAGGAACAGGATAACTAGCTCAGCACGGGTGTTCACGATACGCGCAAACTACCAAAACGTGCTGGAAAACTGACTAGCTGAACACAGGAAATAAACAGTTCGTGTACGTATATATCAGCGACACTGATATATTAACGTAACACGAATACAAGGAAAATAACAAAATGCGCAAGTATGCGTATATATTGGCGATGAACCAATATATGACACAAGACAAGCAAGTAGCAACTTCTAGAACAAGAGCAGAACTAGGAGGACTCGCTGACCCCTTCGCAGGAGTCAGCGCAGTCCACACGGACCAGGAACGAGGTGGGGCACGAGCAGAGTAACAGATAGAGTCTGAAACTATGATAGCCCATGAGGCATTGCAGGAAGCAGTTCTTTATACTGAGGTCATCCAATGGGAGCAGACCTGCAGATTCCCACACAAGTGAATGGTAATTAATCACAGGCTGATAGCAGGAAAAGGCAGACAATGATATGCAGCCTGCAGGAAAGGGACCGCCCCTCCACTGCAGCAGACAATGTTTGTTTACACAAAAGCATATTAAACTGTCATAAACTTCAGAGCGACTGCAGATGGAATCAGCAACTAGTTTAAGTGCAAACCAAACTATGCAAGCAAATGCATGTAATGACATTAGAACTGCTTGGTTTGCAATACCAGTGCAGTCAGCAGTAAACGCTGCAGAAGCGATCATAACAAAAGGTTTAATTAAGCCTTCACATGTCACGGTATTGTATGTATTGTAGACTTTGGCTTGGTGCAGAGAATATATCTTTAAATTGATGTTACTTGGGCCCACTTTATAATGCCATTGTCTGGAGGGCATTATTATTGTCTGGAAGGCACAAGATATATACAGAAGTTGTTAATGAAGGAGAATGTTTTCGGTTTGTGTTCACGAAGTGTTAAGCTAGAAGTTGCTATACACAGCAACATAGAACCGCTCAGTACTGTATATACTAGGGTCCATTAAACCTAAATATACTTCAGCGGTAATTGTGCTGTTCTTTGCTGTTGTACAACTGTAGGAACTTGGTTGTATGACAGCCAACAGTTTCATATTCATTATACATGTTATTATGAAATGCTGAAGAGGGAGGATTAAACAAAGTATGGCACTTTCTGTATTTACAAAGTATTGTACAATGTTGAGAACACTGAAGCATTTACCTCAGTCCTTAACCCAGGAGACCTCATAACTTCTCCACGAGTGGCACACATGTATATGCACATAGACACACACACACAGGTGCATTTGCTTACACAGAGACAGACATACACAGAGGTACGTGCATGCACACACGCACGCATGCGCACACACACTCACACTTTAATCTTGGTTACATTAGGCACAGGGTATGCTTTTAGGCATTGTTGCTGGAAGCTCCTGCCTAGAGGTACCACAGTTAAAAGAACGTGTACCTGCAACTCCCAGAAAATCATTGCTAGGTCCTGTTCCATATCAAATCTATACTATTTATGCCATCCGTCATCTCATTCTTTGTTCCCTTTCACTCACTGTGCCAAAGTATCTGTTGTTTAAAATATATTATCTCCCCTAATTAAACCCCAGTTTTCTGTGTCTGTCTGCATCCGAGTATGCTGGGCTGTCATGCGCACGCTTGGGGGTCGCATAGTGTGGAGGGTTACGGATGCTTGCAGGGCTGCGGATGCATGCATGCGAAGTACGTCGGCACATAAATCAACCTAGCACCTGTTATTGTGATGGATTTAATGGCTAGTAATGAATGTTTGGAAATTGAAAATTGCATTCAATGACATACTTGTCACATGACATTTGTTAACTTAAAGTAAACCCAAGGGTGGGGGAAAAGTTCAGATTTACTTACCTGTGGTTTCTTCCAGCCCACGGTCGGGTCTCTCGGAGTACTCTGATTCCCTCTATGGTGCCGCTGTCCTTCTCTGAAAGATCGCAGACTGCACCGCCCAGAATTCATGTCTCCTGGATAGTGCTCCCATGGTCAGTAGTATTCTGGGCAATGTTAAGTTAAAGTGTTTGTGAACTGCCAGCCATGGGAGCACTATTGAGGAGGTGTAGAGGTGCAACCACACGAGTTCTAGTCGCATATCTTTTTGAGTGGGCTGCAGCACACTGGAGGGGATCGGGGCAACTCCGAGAGACATGATAGACTGGGGCTGGAAGAAGAAGTAAAATACCACTTTTTCCCTCGCCTCGGGTATCCTATAATATACCGTACAGTGTAAGTACAATTATTAAAATTACTGCTGAGGAGAGATATTTTATAAGTTACTGTTGCATCTAACACAGAGACTTGGGGATTGCTCACATCTGTCATCAGGAATGCACAGAAATCATAGGCATGTTACTGTATCATAACACATTTTGGTGAGTTTTTTCATCTCCAGTGTTGTGGATGTTATGAAGTACAGATGTTATGTCTATAAAGGAATGAAGATTTGTGATGGGACAAAGTTTGTAAGTACATGTAAGTTAGGCAGTGTTTATTTCAAACATTGTATTGTGCACAGAACCTATTGTTCTTTAATCTCCTGTATGATTGGATGGTCTCATAGCATATCGATTTAAGCTGGCCATACACTGGCCCGATTTCCCGCCGATCGACAGCAGATTTGATCACTGGGATCGAATCTGCTGTGAAATAGTTTGCGCTAAATGCACCCGACCGATTGTTTTCCTCCTGATATCAATCGGTCCATCGATCACGCCGTGCGGGAAATTACCGTCGATCGCCAGCGGGTAGGGAGCGCGTCGCTTGCGGCGTACGATTCGGGGCCTTTCGACGTTAGATTACCTGAGGCTGGCTCCCGGGCATCCCGTCCTCCACTGCTCGCTCCCGTCATGTGGCACCTCCGGCATCCTCGTATAACTGGCGTGACAGCGGAAGTACAAATAGAGGGTGCTCTATTTGAACTTCCGCTGTCACTGGTGTGATAGCGTAACTTATATGCGGATGCCGGAGCTGGAGGCGCCACATGACGGGGACATCGCGCCCGGGAGCCAGCCATCACGCCCGGGGGGGGGGGGGGGGTTCAGGCGGCAGCTCAGCAGATGGTGAATCGGTTTCATAGTGAAATCGATTCACAATCTGTTTGCAGTAAAGGCAGCCATACAATCCCTATCTGATCAGATTCGATCAGAGAGGGATCTGTCTGTTGGTCGATCTGATGGCAAATCGACCAGTGTATGGCTACCTTTACACTTACCAAGTATAGTATTAGCAGTGGAGTATTGTACAATGTTAGCCAGTAGCCATCAGTAGAAGCAAGAAGTTGTGAATCAGGATGAGACTATTTATTGGCTAACTTTAGAAGAAAAAGAGTAAGCTTTTGGCTGATAAGCCTTCTTCAGACCCCATTCCTGTATGCTGACAAGATGTTAGAAAAGACAGTTTATATACATTGGACAATGTATATAAACATCCTGGTTCACAACTTCTTGCATTTACCAAGTATGATAGGGAAATGAAATCTGTTAAAGAGTAACTCCAGTGAAAATAATGTAATAAAAAAGTGCTTCATTTTTACAATAATTATGTATAAACGATTTAGTCAGTATTTGCCCATTGTAAAATCTTTCCTTCTCCCTTATTTACATTCTGACATTTATCAATGGTGAAATTTTTACTGCTGACAGGTGATGTCACTGGAAGGAGATGCTGCTTGCTTTTTTGGCAGTTGGAAACAGCTGTAAACAGCTGTTATTTCCCACAATGCAAAAAGGCTCCCACAGTGTGATGTCAGAACTATGGTCCTGACATCACACTGTGGGAGGGGTTTCACCACAATATCAGCTATACCGAACTCCCTGATGAACTGTTTGTAAAAAGGAATAGATTTCTCATGGTAAAGGGGGTATCAGCTACTGATTGGGTTAAAGTTCAATTCTTGGTTACGGTTTCTCTTTAAAGCCAGAAGCAGCTGATCAGTTAGCTGGCAGATAGCTTAGGGCCTGAGCCCACTGACATCGTTGAGTCCGCTTTTCAGTTAAGCTACATACTCATGGGGGACAATTTTCCCCCGTAGCATGCGCGCACGTGAACAGGGAGCGACAGCTCCCTGCCGGCGACAGCTGTCCACACGTCTAGCCAGAAAGGCAGAGACGCGTCGGAAGCTGTTTGTGAATGGAGCATACCCCGGCCGGATGCTCCATTCACTCGCGTAGGTCTCCTGTCGCTAGCCCGCGTACTCACGCGGGACTAGCGACAGTTCCGGCGAAGTCGCGGCGACAGCTGTAGCCGGCGATTGAACATGTCAATCGCCTGGCGACAGCTCCGACGGGCGACGGTTCGGGCGCGCGCGTTATACACACGGGCGACCTGTCACCGCAACACGCGCATGCCACGTGGCTGCGGCGACGGCCGTACCCCATGTGTATGGGGCTTTACACATCAATGTTACAGATGCTGAAAAGCGGACAGAAGCGGACACAACTGCGTTAGTGGGCTCAGGCCCTAATTAACCAGCAGCTGGTAGCTTTGACTATTCCATTCCTGGGTCAATGAAGTTTTGTGTGCTAGGAGAATTGCATGCTACTCTTGATAAGTCAGCTCCAGATCATAGAATTTTAGCATTGTGAATTCTCAGCGAGATGCACAAATAAACTAGAATAGGAGCTGTCCAACATCCCTGGCACCGAAAATCAAATCATGTATTTGAACAGAACAGAGCAATCTCAAGTTTACCGTATGACATCAATATTGTGTAAAATGTACGTCCTTTCTTTCCTGAAGAAAGCATTGCTTCAGAGCCCCACTTCCTGTTTGCACCTAGGTTCAAGACAGTCATGTGATGACGTCAAGGAGGGACAGGAGCTTTCCAATGATGACATTATTAGAGGCTTCTGGCAGACCAAAGGGGGTAATTTATAGATGTAAAGAAAACTGGAGCAAATATGGAGCTGTTGTCCAGAACAACCATTTGGTTTAAGGTTGTTTAGGGCCACCTATCAGTATTTTTGCTTTATTAAACAACTGCTTCAGCTTTCTTTGTAGCTTTTACAGTTTATTGCTACAGCCGGAGTTGATGTTTAGGTGATATAACAGAAGCACTTTCTGAGATACAAGGGGCAGGAAGGCTCTTCTTATGTAATCATTTATCATGGCTGCCCCTCTCTAACATGCCCCCTTTTATTGCAAATGCAATGTTATTTTGGTAACTTGTCTACTGTAATGCCTAAAACAACTTTTCCTATCCAACTGTGAATGGATTCAACAAGTAAATTCCTACATGTGTCATTTTACTCAAGGTTTTGCATGAATAGACTAGATACCCAATTTAGGTGAGGAGCCAATCACAGTCACTACTTTTCAAATGTTCACTCCCTCCTGACCTCCTGTAGCAAGTATAACCGGTAAATATCATACCTCCAGTACAAAACCCTGTGGCCAGTATAAAACCCTGCCTCTACCTCCCCACGTAGCAGTTGTGGCCAGTTTAAAAAGCTCATTCTCAACAAGTGATCCTTCATAGGTGTACAAGCACCATTATAAGAGCTATGAGGCAGTGTGCTTCCTTATTTGCTGTCTAATTGCACTAAGTACAGGTAGTCCCCGACTTACGAACGCCCAACTTACGAACGACCCACCGATACGAACGGCATGGATTCTCTGTTTCCATGGGAACAAGTAAACATTTTTTTTTTCAAATTGTACTTGTAGTTTTTGAGAAAATCGATTTTAAAAAAATCTAAGAAAAAATGGCTTTTAAACTTGTATTAACAGGTACAAAGGGCAGAGGTGACACATAAGGGGACACAGGAGGCACGGGGGGCACAGAGGAGGCACAGGGGACAGAGATGGCACAATGTTTCGACTTAAGAACAGATTCAGGTTAAGAACGAACCTACAGTCCCTATCTCGTTCGTTAACCGGGGACTACCTGTATATGGAGTTGAATGCTCCTAACAAGTCTGCTTGTCAAGAGCATGCAACTCCAAAAAACTCAGCACCTAAAATCCTCTCTTAACTTCTTGACTTTAGGTGGCCATTGTCCATGTCATGCCAGAAAATATTCTAGGCCCATCAACTACTTATCTCAGCTGTGCTTTCCTTTTAGGCTGGTTTTAGACTTGTTTTTTTGCGTTGCGGTGTGATGCTCTAACGCAAAAAAACCTCATTCTTATTCTGCAGCAGAGTGTGCCCACAGAGTCATATCCATAGCGTCGCCCACTCCTCTGTGACATACTCCCTGCTGGGCAGGAAGTACGTCACTGGGATTCCTGTTAATCCACACATGCGTGTCAGGATGCACTGCGCTCTATCGTTTACACTGTGTGTCGCATATAGACTTCCATTACCCGAAGAACCATGCGTCAAGCGCAGTGCTTGCAGTAATGCGTTCCTGCCATTGCGTCTACTCGGACACTTCCTGCGCACTGCAACGGACCGCAATAAGTGTAATAGTCTCCTTAGACTTTCATTGTTTTTGCAGCCCCTTACAGTAAAATAGGGTAACACAACACAAGAACTACCTGCAAATGTAAAAGGGCCCTTAGAGGTATCGGGTTGCTGAGGCAATCTGGCACATCCATCTGGGTGTTATTGGTAGTGCTCGATGCCACAGTGAGTAAAATAGAGCCAACAATCTTTGTACTGGATGGACAAAGTTCCATGTCCACTTAGTTGGCAAAACAGTGACAACAACTGAAGCTTTTGGCCAGAACTATTCACCATAACAGTACAGAGTTCCCACTCTTCACAGTATACATCTACTGTACATCACACTACTCTGGTTTTACTGCTGCTTACAATAATATAATACTGCGTTACGTAACTGACTGTATTAGATTCAGTTTCCAAGCAGCAGGAAGTGGGGAGCAGAAGCCAGAATGTATAATTGAAATGCTTTTGACCTGAATGTCAATTTAGTGACAGCTGTGCCTTTAAAAGAAAAAAACAATGCAGTGTGTCTGTGAGCCTGAGAAAAGTGATCCTTACTGAAAGTTAACAGAAACTTGCCCTTCCTCCTCAACGGCTGTTCCTAAAATGCTTATAAATTATTGATGTCCATTTGGAGTACAAGTGCTACATCATTTCTCTGGAGACACGGCTCAGACAACATAAATCATACCACATAGGATACATTTTAATTTTATAGTATAAATGTATTTTTTAAGCAGTCAGATGAGCAGTGTATGTACCAGTCTGATACCAGGCATCTAGGGGAGATATTAATATTCCTGCAAGTATGCGTTTTCAAAATCTTTAACCAGTGAGGAAATTGAAGGATAACATCAAAGATACCCTGTCCTGAATGAAATACACAGGCTGCCATTGCTGACCTCTACCTGTAAATGCCAGTTTTCTGGATGTTATGCTGATCCTCACTTTTGTTAGTTCTGGTTTACAGTAAATGAGCGACGTAAAGCACATGCAGAATAATGTGGATGTTATATGCAAATAGATGCAGCTTGGAAATAGACCAATTAATTTAAACCTTGGTGGGAGTTGATTGGTCTATTTTCAAGCTTCATACATTTGCATATAAAATGACATAATCCTGCATGAACTTGGAATTATTTGCATAGCACTGATCATCCCTACAGTTATTATTATTGATTTATAAAACGCCAACGTATTCCGTGGCGCTTACACAGTTGAACTCTGTTATTACCTATACCGCCCTTGTTTATCTGTGCAAGTTGTTTGTATTACTTACAATTTGTACAGCACCACTGAAGATGTTAGCTCTGTAACAATAATAACAATAGTAATATCTATTTTTACAATTTTTGTTTATTTGCACTTAATTATAATGAAGAAGTTATTGCTGAGAAATATAATGGTAAATGATCCATTGTGTGTTCTGCATGTATGATGATCATCAGTTAAAGTGGTAAACCCAAGGTGAGAATAATATGTAGGCTGCCATATTTGTTTCCTTTCAAACAATACCAGTTGCCTTGCAGCCCTGCTGGTCTATTTGGCTGCTGTAGTATCTGAATAAAACCAGAAACAAGCATGCAGCTAATCTTGTCAGATCTGACAATAACGTCAGAAACACCTGATCTGCTGCATGCTTGTTCAGGAGCTAAAAGTATTCGATGCAGAAGATCAGCAGGACAACCAGGCAACTGGTATTGCTTGAACAGAAATATGGCAGCCTCCATAGAACTCTTACCTCGGGTTCACTTTAATACAAATCTATTAATATTAGTATTCATTTTTGCAGCGGTAGGAGCCTGTAACAGACACCATCTGATATGATCATTAAATAACTGTGAGCACATATTGTCATACAAATGAACAGAGAATCAGTGCATCAAACTCTTTTGTTTGCAAGTGACTTTTCTGTGCGGTTGTGGGATACTTTATAGTGCAGATCTGCCTGGAGCTCAGTTACTGTGTGAATGGGCCATGCACTATATGCCTAACCTATTACATGATGAGGATCTGTTTGATTTTTGTTGCTGTTGTTTGAAATCCCCATCTGATTGGCTTCTCTCGTGACATCTAGCCGAGCATACGTTGTGCCTTGCATTTCCAATGTACTTGGCAAGATATTAGCAGTGATGCTATGTGTTTGTTTCTTTTCATGCCTAATTAAACAAAGAGGTCAGCTTTTTAAAGAGACCACTGTAATTTCAGGGCTATGACATTAAAGGCAAGCCAAACGATGCTGGCTGCTGTCTGGTGAATCTCTTGGATATTGACTATTGTAATTGTGCGCCGCTCTGACGGGCATATTAATGAGACTGCCATTGGTGGAGCCCTGTAGCATTTCTCAGAGGATAGAAGTATTTACCTAGTTCCTTGTGTTCCATGGGTAGTAATTATGTTTACTTTGATGTATTGTTAGGAGTGTGTGCAGCATGTGGCTTTTATGACAGATGGCGGAGATGGTAATCATTATCTCTTTTATATGTAAAACTATTACATGCTACTCAGAAGAATGCGTTTGCTACTGTATAAGTGGCATTGCATAGACTTGTGATGTAATAGGGAGGCTGTTGTGAGATAATAGGGTTCTATAAAAAGAATTGAACACCTTTAGGCACAGAGATTGGCTGTTTATCTGAGCGCGGCATGCAAGAGACATTGAAGGGTCAATAAGCTATTTACAGAACTCCAATTAATGTTTATAGGGTAAAATAGCTGATAATATAGCACATTATCAGCTATTTTTATCACAAAGAAGCCTTGCTGCTTCCTCCAGTTTTATTTGCTTGCATAATAAATATGCTGTTTTTTGCATAAAATATATGCAGACAAAATAAATGATCAAACATGTTTCATTTTTGCAACATAAAAATTCAGACTGCCTGCTGAAGCAGATAACTGGTGTCCAGGTCGACTCTGGTGACGGCCTGGTGCCGGCTCAACCTCACCTTCTCAAAGGAATGGGTTAAAGGACCTCTACAGCAAAAAAAATAAATAAAAAAAAAATAAGCAGTATGGCCTAGTGCACACCAAAAACCGCTAGCAGATCCGCAAAATGCTAGCAGATTTTGAAACGCTTTTTCTTCTTTTTCTGCAGCGTTTCAGCTAGCGTTTTGCGGTTTTGTGTAGCGGTTTTGGTATAGTAGATTTAATGTATTGTTACAGTAAAGCTGTTACTGAACAGCTACTGTAACAAAAAACGCCTGGCAAACCGCTCTGAAGTGCCGTTTTTCAGAGCGGTTTGCGTTTTTCCTATACTTAACATTGAGGCAGAAACGCATCCGCAATCCAAAATCTGCAGCAGCCCGGGAGTATGCGTTTCTGCAAAACGCCTCCCGCTCTGGTGTGCACCAGCCCATTGAAATACATTACCCTAGCAGATCCGCACCCGCAAGCGGATCGCAAACTGCAGCCGAACCGCTCTGGTGTGCACTAGGCCTATGACAGGTTTTGGACGAGTCCATCTATTCATGGTGATTCCCAAGGTTTTTTTTTATTTTCAAAAGTATTTCCTCAACGGCAGTTACTAAGTCTAAATCAAACTAGTGAGTAGGGAGTCTGGCTGGTATCTTACTATTTTGGCAGTTAGACGTAGCAGCTGTCATTCAGGAAATGTTTTCAAAACAAAGAAAACCCTATAAATCACCCCATAAGGAGATGGACTAGTGAAGGTCTGATGTTGTATCCACACATATTATCACCAATCTGAAGAGATATGTATGAAGAATAAATACGAGAACTTTGGTTCATTAAAAAAAAAAAAGTTTTTTGAGTGTGTTTGGAATCTAGTCCAAAACCTGTCAGTTTTGTCAGATTTTTGTTAGCTTACTTTTTGGCTAAAGTGGTCTTTAAGATGAAACCGGGCTGTAGGCAAAGTAGTAGCATTGGCTCATCCTGATAGACCTTTTGGCAATATGAGGTGTAAGACAAGACAGAGAAAGTGGCATTTGGGCCCCCTGATACACATTAGGCCCCAGATACCTGCTTATGTTGCCTTGTGGATGATGTTTATCTGCCTCACCTCCCTGTCCTGTGCAGTGTGAACTCAGCCCCCTTATGAGGCATGAGGTAGTCACTGTGACGAAGGTCAGCCTCCCTGATGACTGACTGTCAAAGTATAGGTTACTCATTCTTATTTATTGCTTACTGTTGACCACCATCACTTCCTACAAGGACAAAGAGATTGAATCAGGAAAAAAAGGCGCAGGAGCCCGTATGGAATAAAGGGTACTGCATTGGCAAATGCAGACATTTTGCACAGCTTTATGTTGGGTTAGGCATGGGGGGGGAGGGTGTCTAAGGGTTAGGCATCATCGGGGAGGTTCTTAGGGTTAGGCTCCACCAGGGGGTTTTAGGGTTAGGCACCTCTGGGGTCTTAGGGTTAGGCACCTCTGGGGGTCTTAGGGTTAGGCACCACCAGGGGAGGATTCTGTGTGAGAGTAGGGTTAGGTTTAGCTATAGTAAAATATTGGTAAATATTACTGATATTTTACTATGGAATCCATCAGTAGAATATCGATAATTGTAGCGATATTCTACTAGCGGCAATCTCATGCGCCTTTTTCTCCAGGCGCCTTTAATTCATGTATGCCAAAGTGATAGTACAAGATTTTCAGCAATAAGAAAAACAAAGAACAAACTGAAACTCTTTTCTAAACTATCCAAAAGGAAAATTACATTTTTGGCCGGGGTTGTGCGTTGAATGAAGTAGTTGTGCATTTCGTTAGTGATTTTGCCAATAGGAAGTTTGGTGAGTTTTAGAAAATGTTTTCTCTCTGGAACAAAAAATATTCAATCTTGCAGCGCTCCAAAAGTCAGTCGTCCATAAATGAGAACTACAGAGTCAGCCAGGTACAATGACAAAGCAGCTTTATTCTTCAGTTTTTGCTATAGGTATGATTGTTTCATTGCTTAAAAACTGTCAATTAAAATGAATCTTTATTCTGGTTGCTGTTTACGGTGTACTTACAATAACCAGTCACTGTTAAAGTGCTTAAAGCTTCATATGAGCTTTCCATTTTTTTTAAATACACAATAGTATATTTGTATTACGGTAATTACAAATGCACAATGTTTTGTCTATTGCATGTTTGTACTTTATGCAATAAATAAATTGAAAGTACCTGACTGGCTGCATTCAGCAATCACTTATTGCCGGTAGGGTGGGAGTCGTTTCCTTAAGCAAAACAGATCATCCAACCAATCCACCTCCTCTCACTGCTGATAGAGGGTAAGTAGTCAACACTGCAACAGCTTTTAGGCTCCTTTCACAATTACAGTGTCGATCTGTGTTAGGGTCCAACTAGCCTAAACCTCCAGCTGTTGATGGTACATGCATGGAGCCAAGCTGATCACTTCCAAGAAAGCATGGAGAGCAATGACAAGCTGGAAAAGGGGGCCCCCAACACACTTGGTAAGGATTAGGGGATGTGTGAGTTTAGTTTATGGAGATAGAATTTATGTGCCTTGAGACTCCTAAGATGTAAACCCAGCCCTGGGCCCAAGATGGTTCTAACAACCATTGGGCCCCCAGGCAAAATTAACCTGCAGCCTCCCTGACAGTCCTCCCACAACAGACCTGACACCCTCTTCACAAAAGCTGTGTAAAGCCCAATCTACACGATACGATTTCTTTATACGATTCGAATACGATTCTATTTACGATCCGATTAAATCCTACATGTCCGATCAGGATTCGATTCGATTCAATTCGATTTGCCATTGCAAAACAATGGCAAATAGAATTGAATCGAATCGAATCCTGATCGGACATGTCGGATTTAATTGGAACGTAAATAGAATCGTAATCGAATCGTATAAAGAATCGTATCGTGTAGATTGGGCTTTAGGGTCCCCTTTGTTCCTGCCAGATTCCACTGGATCCCTGAGCCAGCTGCTGGGCTTCCCCAGGTCTCTCCCCAGCTTTGTTATTTTCTACAGCAAAGCGACTTACCTGTCCTGGCTGGTGCTCTCCTCCATTAGACCGTGGCTCCATACATTTCCATATTCAGTCTAGTGGGGGCACCTCTACTTACTGACCTAATGCATGTCATTATGTGATATGCCGCCAGGTCACTGAGAAAATGTGGCTAGCAGGGATTAAGACTGCAATACATAGAGACACGAATTTATGGAGGAGCACGCCAGCCGGGACAAGTGAATCGCTAAACTGCCAAAAACTTTTCATGGGCCCCGGTGATCACAATAATGTAGGGGGAGACGGGGGAGGGGGGGGGGTTTGGTTTCTGGCAACTCACTCGGTTTCTGGCAACTCACTCGGTTTCTGGCAACTCACTTGGGGCCCTGGCCCCTATGGAAGCGGTGGCCCTGCCTGGACCAGACCAAACAATCCCTGCTTATAGATCCCTCTATTTGGGGGATATTTTATGAAAGAGGAATGATAAAATGGTTTGATTAACCAATTGGTATTTTTTCTAAACCAAGTTTAATTATCCATGGAAGCCTATTCTTCTAGCCAACATGTCCAGTTCACCTTTATAGACTTGTATATCCCCAAGGTGTACAGGCTGAAGGTACTGATATGTACTGATGGGCTTATATGAGTTCCCGGAAAGCTTTTACTTATAGCTGAAGAACATGCATTATGATAATCATCATTATTTACATGTTTAGAAATTTACAATGGAGCAGCAGAAGTCAACTATATACATAAAAGAGGCTAATAGCACGCAGCACTGATAATTCACTTGCTAAGCACATTGTCTTTAAGCAATCTCAGAAGAAAGAGATGCCAAGATCCGCTATAATGCACATATAAAGAAGGAGCATTAACTTTAATAGAGTTCTGCAATCTCTGTGGGTGTATTGAGATCAATTGCTGTAAAATAATATTTACAGTTTGAGCGAATGTTGGGAGAATCATTGCTGTGAATTCTCAGGTAATTACTGTAATCACTACAATCAATTTATTACATTACACAAGCTATTTATGTTCTGCTTCTACAGTTCTCAGTTCCAATGTAATGTTTCTGCAGCTGTAGCTGTTATTCTGCAGTTACTGTATCATGTAATTTGAAAACACGATCGTTGGTTATTCAACTTCAAGATGGGAAAAAAAAGGCACAAGATTTGAAGCAGAACTAAACTCCAATACAGAAAGCAGCCCAGCTTATAACAGGGTCTCTGTAACTTGCACCTTGATAGTTATAAAGCTTTTGTTAATTTTCACTCTATTCATTCTCCTGCAGTGGAGTATGGGGAGGGAGAGATGTGTGGGCTGGAAGACAGTGGGCTGTTGTCTGTTTGACAAAAGCAAACACCAACATAGCAGCTTGGAAGTCCACAACAGGTCACTCAGCACTTAGGTGCAATAGGGCACTTTTCAGAGACTTCCTAAATCATATCCAGGCCATGACTTGCACAGATGAAGACCAAAACTGTCTGAAACAACCACCCACACCTTAGATTTTATGTCCTTGTAAAATAAAAAGTTTTAGAGCTCGTTTCTACCGATTCCCTGCATGCAAATTTGGATGCAAATTTGCATCATCAGCATGGGTGTCGTGTCCGATTAAGTGCAGGAAACCCAGCCATAGAAATACTATAAACTATTTCATTTTTAAATGGCATACCCTACAAGGCTGTCAAAGAATGCAGAGGCATGTCAGGGGTATGGCTAGTATAACATGTACCATGTACACCATACCTGCCATGTTCCTTACACATACTGCTGTGCGCACTTTGCCTTCTCCATATTTCCATGCTGACACGTGGCTTGTTGCAGACATGCTACATCTGCCTCTCTCCTGCCCCACCAAATAGCCAGACTTTGAGAACAAGTGTCTGCGCTGATTGGATGAGGAGAAGCAGCAGTAGTTGCTGCAGTCAGCCAGTTGTCAGAACAGATGCATAGCATGAAAGGTGGTCGGTCTGCCGCAGATGTAGTCCGTGGGTGTGGGGACTCCAATTTCTTACCCTTCCTCCTTCTGATACAGGGTCTGCTTCTCTAGAGCAAGGGTTGTTACAGCCACATTTGGCCAGGGAGGGGAGACTCATAGTGACTGCACTTGTTATAATATTTCTGGCAGATGGGCCTCCTAGTTGTGGGGGTTGCCACAAGTTGAAGTGGAAGGAGGAGTGAACGCTGGGGTTCCCTTAAAGTACCACTGAAAAATATTTTGTGGATTCAGCCCATGGTGGACTAGATTTCCTGCTGCTGACCTTGTTCGTGGTGCTTGTAGTCTTTAGGGGTTCCTCCCGTTCCTCATCCTTTCCCACAACAGCTTTCCAGACGTTTACCAAGTAGTGAACAAGCGATTCTGAACTGGGCATGTGCGAGTTCCAAACTCCCCATGCCCAATAAAAGAAAGCTTGTGCACGTGTTCTTTTTTTTGTACTTGAAATCTTCCTTTACTGGGCATGTGCGGTTAAGAACTCTTGTAGGCCCAATTCAGATTCACTCATGCACATGGCCACAAGCACTCCCTCTGCAGGTCAAGAAACGGAAGAGACTTCCAAGATGAACACCACAAACAAGGTCAGCAGTAGGTAATCTAGCCAACCATGGGCTTAATCCACAAAATACTTTATCACTTCAGTGGCATTTTAAGAATGTTTTGCTGGGAGAGGGAGGGGGCATGATTATTTAATAGTTATGCCATTGAATGTCACTTTAGAGAAACTTTGAACACAGTTTTGATGGGGAGGCGGGCATGATTAGTAAGTATGCCCTTGAATGTCACTTTAGAGGTACTCTAACAAAGTTTTGATGGAGAGGGGAGGGGAGGGGGTGGGGCATGATTAGTAATTATTCCCTTGAATGTTTGTACCAGGTTAGAAATGAACCATCTTGGAGATTGAGAAACTGTTCAGAAGCTCACTGTGGTAAGGACATTCATCTGAACAGCATACAGGATCAGACTCTCCCATGCTCCCAGCTAGCACACATAAATCTTCCTGCGGAAATACTCAGAACTAAAGAGAAAATGGGACTGCCTGTAAATTAGACCAGCTTCATGCCAGCACTTGCCAGCTTTCCCTAGCCCCTGGCAATGAAAGGCCAAAAAGGGTGAATGTATAAAGACTTCATCTAGATAAAGACCAGCAGACTGCCTAGAGTGGAATAACACTAAACTTGCTCTATTTTGTTCTTTTCAGCTGTGACCCTTGAGAGATGCTTATTCAGCTATTAAAGGGGTAGCTACAGCCTTTGGCTTTTATGGCTCCCCTTTCACCTTACAAATTACAGTCCCATTAAAGTGAAATGATAACCCTCAGCTAAAATCTGCATTCCATGCTTTTTTATTACTCGCTGTGGATGTGAAAGTGAAATTCTTTTGAATTACGAAAGCAGTAAAACTGATATATTTCAGAAATGTTTTGTTGGTTAATGTGAAATTACAATTTTCTTGAAGATATGCCAGTGCTATACATTGCAGGCATTTTAGCAATCCACCTTATTGTAATGCATTTTAGCATACACTCATTAGCATACATACAAACAGCTATTCCTGAGGACTTCTGACAGGAAGCGCTGTGAGGGAACGTTAGTCTGCTGCAATCAAAAACTTTTTCTTCATGCAAGAGGAAGTGAATTTCTGGGAAGGCAGAAGTATTGGCTGCATTTACAATTCAATCTCAGATCATTAGTAGACATGTATGACACTATAGAGACATATTAGCTTCCTATTTGTGGGAGCTTAGCCCAGGGCCGGCCCTAGACTTTTTGCCGCCTGAGGAAAAAAATAATTGCTGCCGCCGCCCCTCCCTTGCCTGGGTCCCCCGGTCCTCCACTCCCCTCCAGCCTCAAATAGATAAGAAGCGCAACTCGTAAGAGGCAGTGGGCGGGGAGGACTCACCTCTTCCTCGCTCAATCCAGCGTGCGCTCCACTGACGTCCCTTCCTGCAGCGCCGTCCACTTACAATACAGTGGGCGGCGTTGCAGGAAGTGACGTCAGTGGAGCGCACGCTGGATCGAGCGAGGAAGAGGTGAGTCCTCCCCGCCCACTGCCTCTTACGAGTTGCGCTTCTTATCTATTTAAGGCTGGAGGGGAGCGGAGGACGGGGGACCCAGGCGAGGGAGGGGGGGGTCCGACCCCCCTCCCCGCCGCTAGGCCCAATACCCCCGTCCTGCCCGCTACCCCTCCAGCTCGGCGGCCGGCTTCCCGCACCCACCGATGGGCGGATGCCGCCCCTAGAAATTTGCCGCCTGAGGCAAAAGTTTCACCCCGCCTCATGAGCGGGCCGGCCCTGGCTTAGCCACACCCCTGCCCTCCTGCAGCATAGAATTTCTCAGGTTGGAAAGGTAAGACATTGCCATGTTGGTGCCTAGTGACTATCATGAGCAGAATATGGACTTAATTTATTATTATTGTAGCTGTTGAGGAAACAATGGAGTATATGCAGAGTAACATGTGTAAAGTCATGCAATGAGTAGAGCAGAATGCAAAACATTACATGCAATGCACTCTGCTCTAATCATCGTGCGGTAAGACTTTACACACTTTATTCTGCTTATTGCAGTTTACTGTATACACCCCAATGACCTGTAACTAGATGAAAATACTGATTGCACGCTTGCAAAGACCTTTATGTTAAATATGCCTTCCGCATAGCAGGACAGCATTGTCCCAATCCTGAGATGCAAGGAAAAGTGAGGGGTGACTGAATTGAGACTTATGCATTTATTATCTCATCATTCAAAGAACAAGTGACACCCATGCTAACCTAGAAATAAAATACACATATATAAGTAGATAAATACTAGTTCTACTTACATAACAGATGTATTGCAATGTCCACATTATGATTCCTGTGCATCTTAAAAAGGAAAAGCAGAGAATCCTATTCTAGACAGTTTCCATCTTGGTTACCTTTGAATGAAGCTAATACTGACATAATTTCCTCCCTCACTCTTTTTTTCTCCGCTTGCTAATTATGTATTCGTTACCTGCCCTCCTCCCAGAGTCTTCAAACACTCCCACTGAGGTCTATACTAGGAAGTGCACTGTCTTATGTCATTAGGAGGGGAAATAAAGGGAAGAAGAATATATTATAGATAAAAAGACCCCCCAGCATGCAACTGTTTTGCCAGCCGATGAAAATGGCAATTAAAGGGCCAGTGCTCCTAAGGTAGGCTGCTAAGGTAAGCAGTTGGCAGATGATGTAATGGTTAAGGGCTCTGCCTCTGACGCAGGAGACCAGGGTTCGAATCTCGGCTCTGCTTGTTCAGTAAGCCAGCACTAATTCAGTAGGAGACCTTTGGCAAGTCTCCCTTACACTGCTACTGCCAATAGAGCGCGCCCTAGTGGCTGCTGCTCTGCTCTGGCGCTTTGAGTCCGCAAGGAGAAAAGCGCAATATAAATGTTATTTGTCTTGTCTTGTCTTGTCTTGTATATGATAACTCCAAACCATAACAGCAGAAAAAGTTTTAAAAGTTTTGAATGCAGGATTAGCATCTTTATAATTTAATACGCTCAGACCAGTTGCTGTTTCAATTAGATTTTTATGGTGACAATCCCGCTTCAATAAGGAAATGGCTACACAGCCATCCACACTGAAGTGAATTTGTAAAAGAGGTAATTCTTCACCACTTACTAATGCAGATGGATAAAGCAAAGCAAAACATATAAAGATCACCTACATTACGAAGAGAGTTAATAATAAAAAAATACACACATACCTGGCTTTTTTTTTCATATTCAGCATTAAAGTCCATGGGCTTGATTCACTAAGACAAATAGCATGCCTTATCAGAGTCAACACACCTTATCAAAATTAACATGCCTTATCAGAGTTAACATGCCTTATCAGAGTAGCATAGCAAGCTCTATGAACTTATGCCTGCTAATTGGCAATGACGAGCGCTCCACTCATCCTGCCCTGAGCCCCTGTGGGTCCAATCACTTTAAAGGGCATTATCCCCGCACTTTGATTGGCCCAATAGGCTGCCTGTCAAGTTTCCTGTCAAGTGACAGGCAGCCTGTTGGGCCAATCAAAGTGCAGGGATAAGGTCCTTTAAAGTTATTGGACCCGCAGGGGCTCAGGGCAGGACGAGTGGAGCTCTCAACATTGCCAATTAGCAGGCATAAGTTCGTAGCACTCGCTATGCTACTCTGATAAGGTGTGTTAACTCCGATGAGGCATGCTTATTGTCTTAATGAATCAAGCCCCATTTCTGTTTCCCGATGCTTCATCTTCTTTTTTCTTCTGCTTTTCTATAATTTTCTTTCTTGATGAAACAACTGCCAAGCCACCATCTGCACTCTGAATGAACTATGCACAACTGCATGGGAACTATGAAGCTGCCATATTTTGAATTTCCCACCTAGGCTTACAGTAGGACCCAAACAATGGAATCCTAGGCGTCACATTCAAATATGCCCACTCCTGACACTTTGTACAAGTGCAAATTCGTGGTGGTGCAATCAGTACTGCTGGAATCCAATCTAATATCAAGTGATTGCAGGTGGTAGATCTGGAAAATGATCCCTGATCTAGTACATAGCACATAGGACAAAACTAGTTTGACATATGTCAAAATAGATTTTTTTTTTAATACAATCAGTAGTCAGGTATACTTTTCTCAAACTGACTGTAAGCTCAGAATTAATCAATTTGCAAACCAGGCATCCATTCCGTACTGCCTCTGAACTATGGACTGACTAGAAGTTCCTTTTTTTGTTTTATGAGTAATTACATGCACAAAGCTTTTTGCGTGGACGGTGGACACTAATTGAGTTGTTGGCAGCAGGCTCAGCACTCTTTTTTTCTATCTCTCTTTGAAGCACTGAGGAACGGTTGTGTTTCAATAGGGAAGGTGAGAGAGATTCTATTGGTTCTCAGTAGATGCCAATTGTATGCAAAACAATTCAACTTGGATATGAACCAGTCAGCTGCTGCATCTGATTGGTGAATTTCCATCCTGTATAAAAGGCTTTAAAGGGAAGATCCATGGTGTGTTTAAAAAAATAAAAATTAAATACTAATCCACTTACCTGGGGCTTCCTCCAGCCCATGGCAGGCAGGACGTGCCCTTGACACCGTTCCAGAGACTCCCGGTCTTCTCCGGTTGCTCACCCGACCTGGCCAGGCTGGCTTCCTGGTCGGTCTTCTCCTTGCGCTCCAACGTGCGTCTCACGCAGTCTCGCTGACGTCATCGGACATCCTAGGGACTGTACTGCGCCGGCGCAGAACTACTGCACCTGCGCAGTACAGCCTGGAGGACGTCCGATGACGTCAGCGCAACCGCGTGAGACGCAGGTTGGAGTGCACAAGAACGCCCGACCTGGAAGCCAGCCTGGCCAGGTCGGGTGAGCCACCGGAGAAGACCGGGAGCCTCCGGAGCGGCGTCGGGGGCACGTCCTGCCTGCCACGGGCTGGAGGAAGCCCCAGGTAAATGGATTAGTATTTTTTTTTTCTGTGAACCCTCCCTTTAAGTTTGGTACACACCTTCAATTTTGATTGGCAAACAATTGGCCAATGTTTCCACCTCCCTGTAGTATGAGGATCAACATATTTCGAATAATATGAGCAGATTGTGTAGGTAAGCTCTCCACCTCTACATGGAGGTGGTAAAATTACTTAGTGATTGGCTGATCGATATTGAAGGTGTGTACCAGGCTTAAAACCTGGTACACACTACCAATTTTGAGTGGCCAATGATTGGCAAATGCTACCACTTCCAAGTAGTATGAGAGCTTACCTACATAATCTGCTCATAGTATTTAAAATCTGTTGGCTCTTATACTACATGGAGGAGTTAAAATTGGTCAGTGACTGGCCAACCAAAATTGCATGTGTGTACAGTGTATGCATTCTAACCGAAATATGTGAATGCTGGTATTGGATGAAAATGCAGACCCACATAGAGACTTTATTTTGTAGTTTATAATAGTTATCCAAATGTTACCTTGGGCAACAACAAAGAACTAAACAGCAAAGCTAAGAGTTAATTGATGCCCTGATACTGATACAAGTGGATAATTCTTAGAATTCTGAAATATCTCCTATCGCATAATGCCAGTATCTTTATAGTGTGCTCTCTTCCATTTGTGCAGTGGTCATTAAAACTAATGGTATGACAGATCAATGAAGACAGGGTTTCTTGTACTTGGCCCCTATTATTGCGCTAACCTTAAAATACCTTGGCTTAGAAGTGATGTAGTGTGGTATAGGCACAAAGGAGAGCAGAATTTTACAAAAGGGAAAGCAATGCTTCAGAGGACTCTATTGTGCAGGTCACCCTCTGCTGAACAGTTCACGTTACATCCTCTTAACACATCTGCTACAGAGACTGACATCTACATTGCAGAAGGATAAAATGTATGCTCTTTAAAGGAAATGTATAGTATTTTTTCCCTTTACATTAGTAATACCATATAACAGTATACATTAATAATATGGTTAATATGAGATATTGCTTATGAGTGTTTCATATACACTCATATGTTCCTTGATTGTGCAGAACAACAATCACTACTTACTTTGTGGCACTTTTAATTGCCAGTGTTAAATAGATCCTAGGTTATCAATGAGGTTGATTCACTTAACAGTGCTATTTCATAACAGGCGTGTTAAAGCTTGAAGTGCGTGTTATTTATATACGTGTGTGTTATTTTTTATCACGCGTGTTTTTTTCTTTCCACGTGAATGGCGTTACGCCTAACGCAAGTGCGCGACAACGGTAATAACAGCAAAGTGTACAGTATACATTTATAACACGTACATTACACAGCACACACCACAAAGCACAGGTTACATTGCCCACAGTGAATTAAAAAAAAAATGACATTGTACATATGAGTAACACAATTTATTAACTAAATTAAAAAACAAAATGAAAAAATGAAGGGACACATACAAACAAATAACACTTACCGTACTTGCCCAGTCGCAAACTAGTATGAAGCTGGTGCTGATGAGCAAAGCATTTATTGGCCACAAACAGCTGACAAATGTTAGGGAAGCCCAACTAATCAAAATACTTGCATCATTGCATTTTGTGCGCGTAATAGTCTATACGCGCTAAACTTAGGAAATATATTTGCAGCGCGCGCTGTTTATAAGCCACGCTGTGTATCCCTGACGCCCGCTATGGATTTATATTGCGTGATGTGTGTTTTTCCCGCGCGCTGTGATGTTTTAGCGCGCATAAAGTTTTACGTGCACTGTGACGCGCGTAATGCATTTAGTGCTATCGCGTTATGCATTAGCACGGTTTAGTGAATCAACCCCAAATGTGTGATACGCGTACACCCAAGGGTACATCTGATGGCTTTAGCGGGTACTTGGGCTTAACATAATTCATTAAGAATTACACAGTTAGAAAATGATAAATCATAAGTAAATAAGACCAAATTAGTGTTAAAATCAATGGTGAATGCTTGAAAATATTTTGTAAACAATTGTGTTGTACCACTATTAAATGTATGTGTCAAGGGAACTTGACATAATATTTCCTGAGCTGGACTATTTGGCAAGCACAGGCATAAGGGGTACATACCAAAATATTTGATCTAGAATCTAGAGAGCCCTTTCACACAGGGGCAGTGCGGCACCCCACCGTGGGCAATGAAAGTCTATGGGAACTTTCATACTTCCGCAGTACAGTGTGATGCGACGGAAATGATGTTTTCGCCGCATCCCCGACGAAGGTCTAAAACTACATTACTCTACATTGAGCTGCGGCATTCTGCGTTGGCCTGGAAGTCATGTTAGTCTATGGCGACATGGGGATATTTAAAAAGTTACCGACTCAACATCGCGGCATGCATGCGCAGAAGTGTAATTTTACAATACGCTCTCCTGCACTTCTGTATACCCCGATACAGGAAGTGACTGCAAGCACGTGTCACTTCCTGCTTGGCCCAAAGCCAGATGAGGAATACTACATAGTAGTGCAGTATTCCCCGAAGGTCTGTTCCTGGCGGAGTGGTGCGGCGCGGCGGAAGCGACACCACACCACATCGCTGCCGCCGGTTTGCAGTGTGAAACCGGCCTAAGTGATTTGTGTATAGGTTATAACTCTTAAAGGAAACCAGAGCCTAGTAAAAATAAAAGTGTTAAACATACCTGGGGCTTCCTCCAGCCCCACCCGCTGCCGTCCTCAGCCTTCTCCTGCGCCGCTACCGGGTCCCGTAACTTCCTCCAGTGGGGGCCAGTCTGATACAAGGGAAGTGCGGTCTTTTCGTATGTCCCCAGCAGACGCTGGGGAGATACTTAGGGGTCGCACTTCTCTTGTGCAGACTGGTCACGACTGGAGGAAGTTACGGGACCTGGTACCGGCGCAGGAGAAGGCTAAGGACGGCGGCGTGGGAGCGTTCCTTGCGGATTTATTTTTACTAAGCTCTGGTACACTTTAATTGTTATGTAATCTTTCCATCAATACTGTAGACTACCTAGACTGGCCTGTCTGGAGTTCCTTCTAATGGCTGAATGTCACCCATGTGGAATATTTGTAAGTTATATTTCACATTAAAGTGAACCTCCAGACTAAAAATCTACTCAGCAGAACTGAAAAGGCTTGGTGTTTCTTTAACAGTTTCACAGCATCAGAACTTTGTTTTTCTTACCAAAGCATCATTTTTAGCTGCATTTTTAGCTAAGCTCCACCCATCAAAGAAAACCGCTGGTCAGTTTTCCCCTGATGCTGTGCAAAGCATGATGGGAGTTGCTATGTTCTTATTCACGTTGCCTAGCAACTGGGGGGGGGGGGGGGGTGATCAGCACACAGGACAGTTGGAACTGTGTCTCTTGCTCCCTGTCACCTCCTTTCAACCAAAAAAATGGCTGCCATTATGAAATCACAAAAC
Organism: Hyperolius riggenbachi; assembly: GCF_040937935.1. NCBI lineage: Eukaryota > Metazoa > Chordata > Amphibia > Anura > Hyperoliidae > Hyperolius > Hyperolius riggenbachi. The sequence continues at coordinate 99,859,487 of NC_090655.1, read as the reverse complement.
TTTGCCTGTTCTTTTAAAACAGGGTGGGTAAGAGATTATATTACCTATCTATTTTAATTAACATAACTAATGTAACTTAACAGTATTGTTTGTTTAGGCTGGAGTTCCTCTTTAAGGGTCAGTTCAGATGGACAACTGAACCACCCTACATCAATTACATACAAAATAATCAGTGGGAACAAAGTACAATTACTTAAAGTGCACTGAGCAGCAGTACACTTTTTTATGATGAATCTTTCCACAGTACGCTGTTGGGGGGCCATGGGTTAGGGGGAATGTCATTGCTTGTGTAACCCCCCCATCCATGTGAAGGTCACCAGCTGCAGGTGGCGGCACTTCGAAGAATCCGCCTGTGAGTGCCACCTGGATGCAATGCATGCTGGGAGATACATGCCATAATGCATGCCGGGAGCTGTATTACATGTACCTCCCCAGTGGGAAATGTACTTAAATTTACATACTATGGTTCCTGGCATGGATGCAGCCTGCTTCTCCTAGAATGCTTTGCAGCCAGGAGCGCTCTCACAGGTGGAATCTTTCAAGTGTAGCTAAATGCAGTTGGTTATGGCTACCTTCACATCGGGCTGCACAAGCAGCCCTCCATAAGGAAGCACCAGCGCTCCCCCTAACCCCTGGCCCCCCAATGGCACACTGGGTTAGGAATTTTTTTTATGGGGACATTGTAAAAAAATGAAGGTGCCCAGTGCCCTTTAAAAAAGGTACTTTATTGATTTATTATAAATATGTTTGTAATCCTAAGGGCTGCTGAATTTATTGCAGTCAAGGAATCACAGTTCATGACCTCCAGGCTTGTCCTGGTGATGATTAGGAACAGCTGATGACACTGTAATGTAGAAATAGTTGGAGGTGAAATTGCAGCTGAACTAGTGATAGTCCAAGGATGCTAAGGGATGCAAGCTGAGGTCAGGCCAGCCAATGTCAAGGACCCACAAGAAGGTCAGGACATGCAGACAATGGCAAAATCACAGGCCAAGATCAGTGGTGCCATGGCACCTATAGGCAAGTATTCTTATCTGGCATATACAGTGGCTTGCAAAAGTATTCTGCCCCCTTGAAGTTTTCCACATTTTGTCACATTACTGCCACAAACATGAAACAATTTTATTGGAATTCCACGTGAGAGACCAATACAAAGTGGTGTACACGTGAGAAGTGCAACGAAAATCATACATGATTCCAAACATTTTTTACAAATCAATAACTGCAAAGTTGGGTGTGCATAATTATTCAGCCCCCTTTGGTCGGAGTGCAGTCAGTTGCCTATAGACATTGCCTGATGAGTGCTAATGACTAAATAGAGTGCACCTGTGTGTAATCTAATGTCAGTACAAATACAGTTGCTCTGTGATGGCCTCAGAGGTTGTCTAAGGGAATATTGGAAGCAAGAACACCATGAAGTCTAAAGAACACACCAGACAGGTCGGGGATAAAGTTATTGAGAAATTTAAAGCTGGTTTAGGCTGCAAAAAGATTTCCAAAGCCTTGAACATCTCTCGGAACACTGTTCAATCGATCATTCAGAAATGGAAGGAGTATGGCACAACTGTAAACCTACCAAGACAAGGCCGTCCCCCTAAACTCACAGGCTGAACAAGGAGAGCGCTGATCAGAAATGCAGTCAAGAGGCCCATGGCGACTCTGCACGAGCTGCAGAGATCGATACAGCTCAGGTGGGGGAATCTGTCGATAGGACAACTATTAGTCATGCACTGCACAAAGTTGGCCTTTATGGAAGAGTGTCACGAAGAAAGCCATTATTAACAGAAAAGCATAAGAAGTCCCGTTTGCAGTTTGCCACAAGCCATGTGGAGGACACAGTAAACATGTGGAAGAAGGTGCTCTGGTCAGATGAGACCAAAATGGAACTTTTTGGCCAAAGTGCAAAGCGCTATGTGTGGCTGAAAACTAACACTGCACATCACTCTGAACACACCATCCCTACTGTCAAATATGGTGCTGGCAGCATCATGCTCTGGGGGTGCTTCTCTTCAGCAGGGACAGGGAAGCTGGTCAGAGTTGATGGGAAGATGGATGGAGCCAAATACAGGGCAATTTTGGAAGACAATTTCTTGGAGTCTGCAAAAGACTTGAGACTGGGGCAGGGGTTCACCTTCCAGCAGGACAACGACTCTAAGCATAAAGCCAGGGCAACAATGGAATGGTTTAAAACAAAACATATCCATGTGTTAGAATGGCCCAGTCAAAGTCCAGATCTATATCCAATCAAGAATCTGTGGCAAGATCTGAAAACTGCTGTTCACAAACGCTGTCCATCTAAGCTGAGGGAGCTGAAGCTGTTTTGCAAAACAGAATGGGCAAGGGTTTTAGTCTCTAGATGTGCAAAGCTGGTAGAGACATACCCTAAAAGACTGGCAGCTGTAATTGTAGCAAAAGTTGGTTCTACAAAGTATTGACTCAGGGGGCTGAATAATTACGCACACCCCACTTTGCAGTTATTGATTTGTTAAAAATGTTTGGAATCATGTATGATTTTCGTTCCACTTATCACGTGTACACCACTTTGTATTGGTCTTTCACTGGGAATTCCAATAAAATTGATTCATGTTTGTGGCAGTAATGTGACAAAATGTGGAAAACTTCAAGGGGGCCGAATACTTTTGCAAGCCACTGTATTTTTGTGTGTTATGCATAGCCGTATGCCAGATACCACACATGCACAGGGCAGGGCTTAGTGTAGTGATGCGCAAACATATGTATACTGTCAGCCATAGTCCTAACAACACAGTCGGCAGCACATTGAATTATGAAGATGGTCAGGACATTACGGTGAGCATGACATGCACAGTGTATGTCCAACCATCCTGCCTTCCTATAACAAATGCAGTCATTATGCCTTTATATGGTATAACAAGTACAGCTTTCCAACACCTAAGGTGTAAATATTGTTTTCCACAGTAACCACTTTTAGAATTTTAGATCTTAAAACTATCGTATTTGCCACCATATAAGACACACTTTTCCTCCCCCCAAAATAGGGAGAAAAAGTCCGTGTCTTATATGGCGAATGCAGAGAATCCCCAACTTACGAGCGCCCGCTGAAACAAACTGCCGCCACGTCGGATACGCCCTGCAATGTCCCTTGTGTGCCATCCGCTTCCCCATGAGCAGGGGCTTAGCAATCGGGGTTGCAGAGGTAGCCACCGCATCGGGGCCCTTGGGCCAGAAGGGCCCTCCCTCAGCTACAGTATTAGCTCTCTATTGGTCCTGTGCTCATAATAATCACTTCTATAGATGCTTTGAATACTGGCAATCATTAACAAACTGTTCCCCATCCCCTTCTTGTACTTCTGACACTGTAGTTGCCCTTGGCAGGTTTTGGTGCGCTGTATCAATTGTTATGTATAGAGTGCTTGGGGGGCCCCATTGTAAAGCTTCTGCATATTGCTGTTTGCTTCCCACCCCTGGCTGAATACTGCAATACTTCCTGAACCACATTCATATTTTATATTTTGCCCTCTCCATCCAAAATTAGAAATTTAATTTTGACAAAGCAACCACTTGTACAAGGTTGTGTATTATAAAAAAAAAAGTTCCCACAAGCTCATACTGTATGAAAGGAACGGTATATGTTGTAATTTACTATCAGGGATTAACTGATTACATGTTCTTCATAGCTTCCTCTTTGTTTCTAGATATCATCTATTTGCAGTTTCATACTGAGCAAACACTTATTTAACCCCTTCTGCACAAAGTTTAAATGTGCAGTACAGTAGAGCTATAAACTGTAATAAGAAAGAGCAGGCAAAGACAGTGGATAAAAGCAAGCTTTTTACTTCACTCTTCCAGGCATGTGCAGAAAATGTTCTATTGTTTAACATTTCCTCTGCATACGTCTGTAGTGGTCTCTAAACTCTGGTCACTTTTTTTCAGCTTCTAAGTGCAATATCACAGCAAGTCTATCACTTGAATGCATAATCTTCAAGGATAAATAGCTTTCAAATCTTAAAATATAATAATAATAATATTTTGACTTGAAAGAGGTTTTTTTTAATCATTATTTACAATTATTGTGCCTCCATCAGGTGACTTTGTTTAGATAACATTTTCATGCTTTCTTGCAGGAGCTTTGTGACACAATGATGTCATCAGTGACCTACAAGCTATAAGCCAATAAACAGGAACAATGTCAACTCCTGCTAAGCCTAAAAACAAAATTCATTATGGCTGCCCCCATTATGGAGGCTTCACAAAAGTAATCAGTTTGGTTTGAGTTTGCAAGCCTCATCTAGGGCCATATGATGAACAATCAGTTCAAGTTTACATGCTAGATAGAAGTCATTTCATACAAACAATTCTGAACCAACGTCCACCATTTTTGAACGATGCGATGATTCTGTACATACTGCAATACCACAGCCATTTTACTACTATACAGCCTGTAATGAATGGGTATGCAGCATTGGGAGTGGAAGTGATGCATGCTCACCCATGCATGGCATATTGGAATGTTTATTCACAAATCATGGAGAGAAGCCACACAAGCACACTTGCACCAATGCTTCTTGGTATCCTAATGGTATTTTTACACACAGTCTCACATGAACGATAATGGCTTAAATAGATTGTCTCAGATACATTATTCCTGGTGCTCAACAATCATCTTTAGGCCTCTTACACACTATATGCGATTCCGATTTTTAATCGATTTTCACGTGTGATTCTGATTTTTAATCGGTACTGCATGCTCCGTTTTTTTCTGCATTTTTCTTTTGATAGCTTTCAGGGAAAAATTGGAATCGCAAATCGGAATCATAAATCGGAATTGCAAATCGAATTTACAGTGTGCAGGGAGCCTGAAACAGTCTGACACCTGTCATAGAGCCCTCATTTCCGATTAGTTGTATCTGGCATGTGTGCAAGGTATAGGTCTGCATTAATACACACCTGCCATAGATTTTGACAATCTAAACCAAGCAAATGGGGAAGAGGTGCAATCAAAGGTTATCAGTGCTGAAAATGTATGCCAGAATGATGTGCAATTATTTGAGCAATACTGATTGGCACTTTTCTTGTAGAAGTCAACCATTGCCCACCCCACCCCCATTCTTAAGCATCTATGTTGGTCTTGACTGTAATGGGTAGCTTCACTAATCAGTAGTTAAGCTGTAGAACTCAACTCAGTTTTAACTTTTATTATCTATAGATTTCAACATCTGTAGAACCTATGTATTTTGAAATGCAGTTTTTATGGATTACCTCTGTTTTTTTTTTATCTCTTATGAACACTGGTATTACTTGGGTAACATTGCATTTTACAAAGAACACCATTTCATCAAGGCACCACCATGTTGTTTTAAATAAATAACTGTAACTCTATCACAAGTGCTTCTGCCTAAGCTAGTGTTATAGGGGCTTATTCTTCTGGCTATGAAACACAAGTACAAATATGTTTTTTTATTTTGTATTTTTTTCTGTTTTGTACAATATCTAGTGCTTTGTATAAATAGTTTATGAGCATTTGTCTTTCTTTGTCAATGTGTCTGTGCTTGTGTTTGTTTTTGCATTCACATGCTGTGTCAGGGTAAGGCCTCTTTTAGAGGGGAGGTTGAACTGCGTGCTTGCCATGCCGTTCAGTGTCCACTCCACTGCCCACAAGTGCCATGCAGGTGAAACTAAAATGCAGCTGAATGACAGTGTTTATAACACCACATGTGTCGTTCATGACTCGTGGTGGCATTACCCGGCATCAGAGAACCGCAACATGTCGCATCTGAGCACATATGTGACTTTCCTATGGGGAGGGCTGTCTACTGCCAGGACCGAATGCAAACAAGCGCCTGGCCAGTGAAAAAAAGCAGCTGACAGGAAGTGAATTCAGCACCTGTCAGCTGCCCATATGAAAAAAAGCCCTAATTCATTAAATTGGCTAATAAAGTAAAATCACACTATGACATGTCATTATCCAGTGTTCATACATTATTCTTTTTTTACCCTTGACTTTGATAGGAGCAGAAATAAATGGAGCAAGAAGAGTGTTTGCAGTTCAGTAAGACTTACATTGCTTTAGTGGGAATGAAGTGCAACAATTTAAATGATCATATTTGTGCCCTTGCAATAGGGAAAATGCGTGTACTTGCAATATCTGATCAAATTGCATATAGTGGGAACAAAGGCCTAAGTGACAGAATAAAGAGCATAGCTCACCAAAATATCATACAAACTATCATACTGAAAAACATTACAGATTAGTAGGTTTTTTTTTTTTGCAGCCTTTTTTTTTGTTGACCCTTAACAAACTCCCAAAACAAAGCCTGTAAACCTGTACTTGTCACGCAACCTGCTTTTACACATATGCTTGCTTAAAAAAATTGAAAGTAAGATGGATAGCTCATATAGAAACTATATAGCTTTAGGCTGCATCCACACAGGGACGTTACAGGCGCACGTTAGTGCAGCCTGTAACGCTCCCCCAACGCACAGCAATGTTACACAAGTGGGCTGTTCACACTGCCCACGTTGTGTTACATGTAACGCTGCATGTTGTAGTGAAAGTGCAGCATGCTGTGCATTCTAGCGGCTTTAGCCGCGTTAGACTGTTTGCACATGCTCAGTGGGGGCGGAGAGGAGGCGGGGAGATGCCGCTACAGTAGCCGCGCACATGGCTACTTAATATGCACTGCACTGGCGGCCGCTGATTGGCCGGCAGGACCACGTGATGCGGAGTGTCTCGCTCCGCATCACGTGGTCCCGCCGGCCAATCAGCGTCACTCTGGGAGACCTTATGCGGATAGAGCCGCCTAACGCGGCTCACTCTACCGTCCTCTCCCGCACCACCATACGTTGCGTTAGGTGCACGTTATGCGACCTTAACATAGCACCTAACGCAATGTCTTAGTGTGTAAGTAGCCTCAAAGGATAAAGGATTTTATTCACAAGACGTTTTGCGGGTCTCTTTCCGCTTCCTCAAGGTAATCAGTGTCTTTATAAACAAACTCTGTAGCAGGGAGCGCCTGTAGAAAAGTTCCTTTGGAATGCTCTACGGTTTTTCCTTGGAGTGTGACCCACCACCTGCTGAACACCCAAAGACCCGAGAGAGGATGGGATTTCCTCACTTGTCTGATGCTCTAGTAACTCGTCTTTAACCAGCCTGGCGGTCAGGCCCTGCTGGGCTGATTTTTATCAAATAAAATGGTGCACACGCAGCCGGCACTTTGCCAGCCGCGTGTGCTACCTGATCGCCGCCGCAGCGCGGCGATCTGCCGTGTGCAGCGGCGACCCTCCGCGTGCAGCGGCGAAAGAGAGTCCCCCCTGCCGCCCGAGCCCAGCGCAGCCGAACCAAACAGATTTCGGCCATGACGTCACTCCGCTCGTTGCCATGGCGACAAGGAAAGCGAAACAAGAAAGGCCGCTCATCGCGGCCTTTCTTGTTAAGTAGGCAACAGAAGCGCCCTCTAGTGGGCTTTCATGCAGCCAACTTTTAGTTGGCTGCATGCGATAGTTTTTTTTTTTTAATTAAAAAAAAAAAACGTCCGGTCGCCAGCCTGGCGATCTTAATAGAACGCCAGGCTGGTTAAACCCACACTTGTGAGTACCACTTCATTACACTGATCTATACCAAAAAAATCTGGTGCAGTTAAATACTACACTATACGGGGGGCTTCTGTGCTCTTTGTGTTTTTCTGGAAGGGCCTTTGGACTACTCCAGACACCATCCTTGCTTTTACACTTGTCCCCTGAACCCACTCCAGATCTGACGCACAGAGGGCTACATTCACAACCTCAGCTGAACCACCTGTGCTCAGAGAGAAACATAGAGTCTGCTAAAGGAAGACAAAGCTGCAGGATCTATGAATATTTATCATAAAACTTAGCTTAATTATTCTCTTCTATGGGTTCTTTGCCATGTGATATTGCAGGCCTCAAGAGCAAATTATCATTAAAGGGACTCTGACCTCTAAATATAAACGAAATTGGTACTCACCTGGGGCTTTCTGCAGCCCACCGTAGTGCGATTAAACCGCGCATGCGCAGTACTGTCACGCCAGCCGCCGTGATGACGCAAAGCAGCCGGAGTGGTGTCCACAGCCGTGACGTTTAAGGAAGAGGAGCTCGACACTCGGGCCCAGTGTCGCCGGGAGCCACCGGGCAACCATTTCTGGACAGGCCCAGGGAGAAGAGCCAGATGGATGCCGCGGGACCTCCCGATCTACGGTGGGCTGCAGAAAGCCCCAGGTGGGTACTAATTTCGTTTTTACTCAGAGCTTGAAGTCCCTTTAAAGTTGCTTTATATAGATAAGATGATGCATAGATAAAGAGAAATAATTTAAAAGTACATTTTGTGAATAAACCCTGACTCTGGCCCATTAGTAAAGAGCAGTACTCATGACTAAATAAACCACAGTAAACAAATGTTGCATTAGTTTAAAACATTAGCTTAAAACTCACCTCTAATCACTGTAATCAGCTGAACGTCTTTGCACTGCGCATAAATCAAGGACCTGTTTATGAGAATATAAACAGTATGGTTTGGACATCATCCATTGGCTGATATAAGGAATATTTGCTTCAGCTCTATCAAATTTGCGCAACTATTCAGATTATTTTTATAGTAATATATAGAAGACAGGAAGGGAACTCATCTATTATTTCTTGGATGTGCTGGTATCCAATTACAAAAGGTCAGAAAGCAGAACATTGCTTTGCGATTGTAACCTTTTGGCTACACAATAAATAAAAATTCTGGCTTTGGTAGCAGTAGTTAACCCAATGCATGCCGATATTTGCTTAGTCAGAATTTTTCATTAGGAAGCTATTTTGCTTTCAACCCTGAAGATATCTCAATACCGGCGGTTGTAATGTTTTCCTTAGGGTATTTTTGTTTCCAAACACAAGGCAGGCTAAAACCAAAGATACAGTGTCTGCAGGGTATTCTGTGAGGTAGGTTTTTGTGTGTGACTTTAGTTTCCTTTAAGATTTTTACAACATTTTTGCACTATATATCTATAACCTCAGCTTCTTACCCCCACAGCCTACGCTGAAACACTCAGAGTAAATGAAGATCAGCTTACTTGACATGGCAATGCATCTCTCGACTTGGTGACCAATCGACCATCTGATTTGATAAGCATTATTGAATCGGATGAAAATAGGGCAGGAGCATGCACGATGGATGATGCAACCAATGTGCGATGAAAATCGGTGCCACCTCGAGCATGCCAGATGGACAATCCAACATATTGGCGACCAAAATTGGTCCCCTGTGTCGATATACTGCAAAACGTTGGGCCGTCGTAGTTGAGCAGGTGTGCAGCGGTAACTGTACTGAGAATATAGCTTCAAGGAACAATATAGTGTTAAGGGTAGGTACACATGGTGGACAGCATGGCCGTTCAGGCTTGGTCTCAGCCCAAAATCCAGCTGTTAGGATGCTCCCTGGATTTGATCTTGGGACTTGGTGGTTTTGCCTCAGCATGTACTATTGATAAGCCACAGACTCTGCTAAAACACCTGAAACTTTATAGCAGTATTGTTTGTGGGTTTGCTGTCTCTAATCTAGCCTCATGAGCATGGATGACTTTCCAGGCCAGCTGTACATGTGTGAGTTTAAAAACCTATCAAAGCACTTGCGGGTCAGGAGAGTCCTTCATCAAGGTTCTGTCCTATTTATCCTGGCTTTTGCTTCCTGTATCTCTGACCTAGTTACTTTGCTCCAGCAGTTCCTGGCCCTGACTCCTTTCCTGCTTGCATTTGGTTCTTCGATCGTTCAGGCAGGGGTCACACTTGTCTGCTTTGTGCACGTTTTCTGCACAGAAAAACTGATTTCAACTGAGAACTCATGTTAATCACTGAGCTAGGTCACACTGGAATGCAGATTTTGCGTGCAAAAAAAATAGTGTGTGTATGTGTCTCATTTAAATATCTGGGTTGTCAGATCATTAAATCGTGTCCCTCAACAAACCCCTCCTTATCCCACCTACCAGAAACTGCTCCATCATGCGTCGTGTGGAACAAAAGGCTAATACAATGTTAATAATAATATTAATATATTTCAGTTAATAATAATTAATAAGGTAATACTGATTCATGTTAATGCTCTTTTTACTATTGCATTTTCCCATGTCTTAATGAATAAATATATATATTTTTTTCTTCAAAAAATACATTTTTTTGTTTATTTTATGAGATAAAATACTTAAAGTGAACCAGAGACAAAGCACCCTGATGTATTTTACCATATATATCAGTGGGGACATTAGAGAAAACACCTACCCTGCTCTCTGTTTTATCCTTCACTGCTCAGCCTGCTCCTAATCAGCCCTGATAAAATCCCTAACTGAGCATTCAGTCTGGCTTTGCTCAGGAATCATTATAGTTGAGTCTGTCTTTTCTGATGTCTTTTCAAGCCCAAGCCTGCCCCCTTCTGGCTCTGCTATAATGACTCAGCTATAATGATTCCTGAGCAAAGCCAGACTGAATGCTTAGTCAGGGATTTTATCAGGGCTGATAGAAGCAGGCTGAGCAGTGAAGAATGAAACAGAGAGCAGGGTAGGTGTTTTCTCTAATGTTCCCACTGATATATATGGTAAAATACATGAGGGTGCTTCGTCTCTAGTTTACTTTAATACCTAATGAAAACCATGTCAGTGCTTAAGAATGATTGTCTATGTTGGGTAAAGTACTGGTACTGAAAGGGTTTTCTCCTGGCAGTAACACAGTAGTTAAAGTATACCTGACCCACCGAAGGTATCCTTACATTGTCACAGTGGTGGGGCTTACGTAAAAAAGTGATCCTGAGAGCTATGCCGGCAGTAGCTTAGTGAAGTCACTGTGATCTCCTAGATCCCTCTTTGCCATTTCCGCCGTTCCCCGCCGTGATCCTGGCTTTTAATCGTCAGTTTTAGACAGTGTTTACAAACAAAAAACATGGCCGCTAACCAGGAAGCGATGTTTGTGTATATATATATATATATATATATATATATATATATATATATATATATATATATCATGTTACAGTATACTACAAGTTTTTATTACATAGTGAACTCCAGTCAGGGATTCTCAGTTTCTCAGCATGGGAAGCTCTCTTCCCCCTCATACAGGCTGAAATTGAGAGCAGAGAGCTGTCTGGGACTAATAAACAAAGCAGAGCCTGCAAGGGGCATGGAGGGGGTGTGCATAACTTCTCCTTATCACAGCAGAGGCAGTGCATTCCTCTCTGCCTCAACAAAGCTTGACAAAGAAAAGAAGATTAGATATATTACAGAGACAGTGCAACTAGAAAAGGCTTCAGTAAGCCAGACCACATTAGAACAGGTATAAGAACTTATAGGATAGAAGACATAAGGCTGAAAATTTTGTTACAGAGTCTCTTTAAATGAGTTTAGCATGAGGTTGTAAGATATCAAAAAAGTGAAGGCATATGCAGGTCTACTTTAAGGTCCGATAGAACCCCAGGGCAAAGGTAACCTGCTACAGCCCAGAATTAAGTGTCCAGAGCCCCTGAGCTGGCTGCCTCCCTCCAATCTTTCTCCTTATGTGTTCCCCAGGGCTGCTGCATTGTATCTCACCTGTCCTGGCGGCCGGCGCACTGCTCCCTGCTTTCTTACTGCTGCCTGCATCTTGTGAACCAGTGCATGTGCATATGCATATGTGTAATGACATGCTCCGGTCACAAAAGGCAGCCAGTGGGATGAAGACCGGGAAGAATAAATGAACGGGGCAGGTGAGATACAATGCTGCTATCGTGCAAGGGCCCTGGGGAGCATATAAGATTCAAGGGAGAGGTCGGGGATCCTGCAGAGGAAACCCTAGCCCTGGGCATACAAATAGGTATAAAGACTTTATGAATAAACTCTTTGCTTAATAATATGCAGTTTGTAGTTCTTAGTTTAAGCCATCCTACTGTTCCAATGCAGATTAATACAACACCACCATAGAATACAGAAAATGCTTCCTTTTCACAGTATCTCCAAACATTTTTGTACATTTCATAGCTCAGACCCCCTACTGATACCATTTACACTAACTGAACACATTAAGGGAAAACAGTAATTACAGCTGATTACAAAGATTAATAACCTTTTAAGTCTTTATAGATTTGTAATCTCAGAACATTACATGCAGAAGGTTTGAATC